>NW_027532406.1:8566486-8612260 GCF_008692635.1 Crocuta crocuta | reverse complement strand
TTTTTTAATAGTTTATTGTCAAATTAGTTTCCACATAACACTCAGTGCTCATCCCCACAAGTGTCCTGCTCCATCCCCATCCCCCCTACCCCCCACATCCATCAGTCCTCAGTTTTTGTCAGCATTCAAGAGTCTCTCATGGTTTGCCTCTCTCCCTTTCCCCCACCATTTCCCCCCTTCTTCTCCCCCTTGTTCAACAGTTCTATACATAACTCAATGCTCATAATGATAAGCATACTTTTTAGGCTCCATTACCTACTTCACCCATCCTGCCACCTACCTCCCCTCTGCTAACCATCAGTCTCTTCTCTATAGTTAAGAGTCTGTTTCTTGGTTTTGCTTCTCTCTTCTTTACTGTTGCTCATTTGTTTTGCTCCTTAAATTCCACATATGAGTGAAGTCATATGGTATCTGTCTTTCTCTGACCAGCTTATTTTGCTTAGAATTATACTCTTTAGCTCCATCTTTGTTGTTTTGAATGGCAAGATTCCATTCTTTTGCATGGCTGAATAATATCCCATTTTGTATGTATATGTACATATGTATATCTTCTTTATTAATTCATGTATCAGTGGACACTTGGGCTGCTTCCATAATTTTGGCTAATGTAAATAATGCCCCTATAGACATAGAGGTGCATATATTCTTTTGAATTAGTTTTTTTTTTTTTTTTTTTTTTGGTAATTTGAAAGTAAATACCCAATAGTGAGATTTCTAGATCATAGGATAGTTTTGTTTTTAATTTTTTGAGGAACCTCCATGCTTTTTTCCACAGTGGCTGCATGAGTTTCCATTCCCACCAACAGTGTATATGGGTTCCCTTTTCTCCACATCCTTGCCAACACTTGTTGCTTTTTGTGTTTTTTATTTTAGTCATTCTGGCAGGTATGAGGTGATATCTCATTGCAGTTTTGATTTGCACTTCTCTGATGATAAGTGATGTTGAGCAACTTTTCAGGTGTCTATTGGCTATCTGCATAGCTTCTTTAGAGAAATGTCTGTTCAAGTCTTCTGCCAATTTTTTAATTCAATTATTTTTAGGGTGTTGAGTTTAAAAGGTCTTTCTATATTTTGGATATTAATCCTTTATCATATATGTCATTTGCAAATATCTTCTCCCATTCAGTAGGTTGTCTTAGTTTTGTTGATTTAGTTTTAGTCACATTGCGGAAGCTTTTTATTTTAATGTAGTCCCAATAGTTTAGTTTTGTTTTTGTTTCCACTGCCTCAAGACCTACATCTAGAAAAATATTGCTATGGCCTATCAGAGAAATTACTGCTTGTGCTGTCTTCAAAGAGTTTTATGGTTTCAGGTCCCACAGTTAGGTCTTTAATCTATTTTGAGTTTATTTTTATGTATGGTGTAAGTTTCATTCTTTTGCATGTAGCTGTTCAGTTTTCCCAGCACCATTTGTTGGAGAAAGTGTCTGTTTCCCTTGCCTCTTTTTTCAAGCTTAATCGACCATACCGTCATGGGTTTGTTTCTGGGTTTCTATCCTGCTCTACTGATCTATGTATCTATTTTTGTGCCAGAACCATACTGCTTTGATCACTACAACTTTGTAGTAAAACTTGAAATTATTATTTACATTTTAAAGAAATAGATATAGCTTCAGATAAATTAAAAAATTATGAGTAGTAGAGTCCATATTCTTTATACTACACACTAAATATGTTACTGTTTATCAGTATTTTTTAACATTTTTATTATAACGTCCTTTGTACTTGTATTATTTAGATGTCGATTAAACAGGCTCATAACATCTGCTCTGTTGATGTGTTAGTATAGTAGTATTTCTGCAACTACATAAAGAGCATTTTTATTTATTCCCTGTATTGAGATCACATTCTTAACCTTTACCCCTACTGGAGTTGTAACAAGCTGTTTCTCACATGAGACATTAGTCACAAATACATTAATACACACAAACAAATTTGGAATTTGAGCCACTAAAGATCAAAGTATCCCACTCACCTTCTGTTGAAGCAACCATTTAACTGCAGGCTAGAACACTTTAATACTAAGCATTTAAGATCAAACTATCTGGTCAGAAATCAATACTGGAAAATCTGGTTAAAGCAAATTAGGCCATAGTTTAAAAGGGCACAGAGATAGCATGGTAAAAGAACCAGAAATGTAGAGAAGATCCCATAAAACTCTAATCAAATGTTTCAATTTTTAAGCCTTAGGCAACCACCAGTCTTTAATTAAACAAGGGAAAATATCATGAATCAAAATCAAGTATTAAGCAAGTCTAAAAGCATTCCGAAAGACCAGTAAATATTAACAATGGATGGAAGAAAGAAGGAATAAATAAATAAAATAGAACTCAGCTGTATCCAAAAGCACAAAAGCTTCTGAGTCCACAAGCCATGTGACAAAATAAAACTGATCTCAGCAGGATGATCTAGTCATCACTCTCCAACAGTGTCAATGCTTTAACATAGTCCACGCATATTCTGAGTTATCTATATTTTTCATTATTATCACTTTTATTATCATTCAGCATTATCTTTTTGCTTCTGTATTTCTAGTCTTTAAACACATGACTATTCTTTGGATTTAGAGTCTGTTGACACAATTTGAAAAAAAAAAACCCTGGAATTAGTGAAGAGCTTGTAAATTTGTTATTTCCTACTGAATAGCATGGGCAGAAAAGTCAATTTGTTGACCACCAAGGTGCCTCAAGTGATTTTTTATTTATTCCTAGTATTTATTACCAATTCTTGAGACTCAACTAAAGTCCCATAGTAGAAGAGGCATATTTCTTGAAGCTGGAAAGTAATTTAAATACATCACTGAATACTAACTAGTGTGGTGGCAAAATACCTTCAGCTAGGTGGTGGTTAAATTATGATTCCCAGGACAGCAATCCTGCATTTACACCACACTAGCAGCCCCACAAAGACACAGTTCACTGCCTCAATGGATTCAGCAATAAAAAGGAACACATTTAAATACTAAAGCCATTGTGCATGAATAAATGGCAAAATAAAGGAAACCCTTTAAGTGCTTTCCAGCAGTTTAACCCAGAACCATTCAATTTCCCTTTATTTGTTCCTCTCAATAACTTTTTTCCCCTAGGTAAAGCTGGGAGAGCACAGTGCCATTGTGACCTTGAATTTGGTAAAAGGCCAATAATATGTATTGACACTGTCAATAGCTATCTGTCTGTGATTTTCCTGTTTTAAAGGAGAATTGTTTTGTTGTTTGTTTTGTTTGTTTTCATTTTTTTAAGGGAAAACCAAACCATGGATTTAGGGCTTGCTCTTTCTACAGTTTCTATGATTGTCCTTATCTGAGACCTTTGGTTATTTATTTCAGTTCAATTAGGAGAGATGGAGTTAAGCTCATGTAACAAGGAAAGTTAAGTTAAACTGAAAATTAACATAATTATTTGCATGTGTAAAATTTCATAATAATTTCACATATATCACCTTATTTAATATTCTCTTCAATCTTATAATGTCAACAAACCAGATATTAGAGCCCTTGTAAATTATTATAGATTCATTAAGATATGTACTTCAATTGGCCTTTGACATACATTTTACCATAAAAAGACTATCGACACTGTACAAGTTACTGTTATCCACTTTCTTCTTGATGTGTTTGTTAATTAGCTCAGCAGAAATGAGTTACCCACTTGCAGGTTGGAACTTTCAAAAGATTGCTATGTCTCCATCATCAATGAAGAATTAAAGCTTGGAAATACCAAATCTCATTTAGGTAGCACATATTACTCAGTCTCTCCTAAGTTTTCATTAAATACCCATGAACACATATTTTAAAACATGGAAAACTAATAGTGATATTGATAACTATGTCTCACAGTTAACATATGTTTGGAAGTATTGAGTATCATTATTTAGGATGAGTTTAGTGTTTTAAAAAGTGAACTGATTTAAAGGTCTTTTGAGGAAAATGTTAGATGAATAATAGTATAGGTAGTGTTTAGATAAGGAAAAAATTGTGAAAATGGTGTAAGAATGATGGAAGTTTAGGTAACTCTGTAGTTCATTTCAGGTACAACTATTTTAGGCAGGGAAAGGGTTGTCCATCCCAATTCTGATCAGTAGCCCTTTTTACATCCAGTTTGAGATTCCACATCTCAGAAAATACTGGGTAGAAAATGAAGAGAGCTAGAGATAATGCATTGCATTCTAGGAGCTGGGGTCCGTGAGGAGCCTGAAATTAAGTCCTCCATTAAGAGCAACCTCGGGCTGCACGTAGCCTCAGTTCCAGGTAAAGCTTCAGCTGAAGCCACCCTCAGGACCACGCTCCCATCAGCCAATCAAAAGAAATGTGTAACATTCCTGTGGTCTGAGTCAGGGACTGAGGATTCTTGCCTAAAACCCCACGTGGGCCCTTTGAACTCACCTCATAATTGGTCATTTTCAAAGAATTCTCAAAGGTCAAGATTGGGTCCCGCCAAAAGTAACGGACGCACTCACAGACACTCCATGGTCAAAACTGTTACCATGGGTGCTGTACAATTATGATTGGTGCTTATGTGATGATGCTCTGCATACAATGTGTGCACTGTAACACCACCGTCCCCTACCGCATAAAAACCCTGCTCGCTATTGTTCAGAGCTTCACTTTGCTGCTGCTGCGCCGGTAGGTGGGTGAGCCCCTGCTTGAGCTTGTAATAAAGACCCTTATGTACTAACATTGGTGTTGCCTCCTTGGAGGTCTCAGGGGACTCACGATTTGGGCACAACATCTGAACAAGTAAACTTCAATAAGTGCGTAGTACTACAAAAAGATTCTAATATCACTGTGGAGTGAGTATTTAGTATTTTGCTGTATATGTCATCCATTCAATGTCTCAGAAAGCCAAAAGACAGGAATAAAAAGTCATATTTCTGGCCTGTTATGCCATATTAAATAAAAGCCTGCTAGATATCCACAGCTGTTCTTTGAACCATATGCATTAATCTGTTATCCCTCTATNATAGAGTAAAAAGGAAAGGGGAAAATGCATGGTTTAAAAATTATAAAGAAGGGCGCCTGGGTGGCTCAGTCGGTTAAGCGTCCGACTTTAGCTCCGATCATGATCTCACGGTTCACGGGTTCAAGCCCCGTGTCCACCTCTGTGCTCACAGCTAGCTCAGAGCCTGGAGCCTGTTTCAGATTCTGTGTCTCCCTCTCTCTCTGACCCTCCCCTGCTCATGCTGTCTCTCTCAGAAATAAATAAAACATTAAAAAAATAAAACTAAAAATTATAAAGAAAACTTTAAAGCAAGCTTTGACAGAACAAAAATGATCTGCCAATAATATAATCCACTGTCAGGGTAAAATTCAACACCTTTAAAAGAAGACTAAAATAATCTAGAGCCTCTAAAATATATAATCCACAATACTTTTACAATAAAAATTAAGTAGGCCTATTTGGAGTAACAAAAGGTGAATGATAACAATCAAAACAGCTGCTAGAAATAATCCAGAATTTTTCCAGATAATGGAGTTAAAAAACAAGGACTTCAAAACACCTGTGATTAATATTTCAGTGAAAATGAATAATAAATGTACCAAATATATGAAAAAATAGGCTATTTTCACAGAAAAGTTGAGCCTATAAGGAATAGGACAATTTTTTTTAGTGTGTATTTAGTTTTGAGAGAGGGAGCACAAGCAGGGGCAGGGCAGAGAGAGGGAGACAGAAGATCTGAGCCAGGCTCTGCGCTGACAGCAGAGAACCCAATGTGGGGCTCAAACTCACGAACAGCAAGATCATGACCTGAGTTGAAGTCTGCTGCTTAACCAGCTGAACCACCCAGGTGCCCCAGATGGACATTTTAAAACAAAAAAAAGAAATACAATATCTAAAGTTAAAAACTCATTGTGCAGGATTAACATCAAGTTGGACACAGAATAAAAGGAAGTCAATAACTCTGAAGAAAAATCACTACAAAATATCCAAACTGAATTGCAGGGGTGGGGAAAAGAGGACCACAGGGAAGAGCATAAAGAAATGTGAGATATGGTCAAAAGGCCTAATGGTAATCCCAAAAAGAGAATATAGAGATAATGAGACCTCAGCAATATTTTAAAAAATAATGGCTGAGAATTTTACAAATTCTCAAATTCTGACAAAAGAAAACCCCACAGATTCAAGAATCTCAGTGAACCCTAACTAGGATAAATGCTTTCCTTGAGGAAAACAGAACTGGTTTATTTACACTAGCATGAAATACAAATAAAATCTTAAAGCAACTGGAGAAAAAAAGTCATTACTTGTAGAAAAACAATAATGTGCATGTTGTCTGCCTTCCAATAGAAGCTATGGAAACTAGATAGCAATTAAATGACAACTGTAAGTGCTAAAAGAAAAAAATATTTTAAATCTAGAATTCAATATCCACAGAAAGTATCCTTCAAAATTAAGTAAAAAAAAAAAATAAGTAAACCAAAGCTAAGGTAATTTATTCTAGATGTCACACTATAGGAAATACCAAACAATGATCTTTAGGGAAAGTTGCATCTTTAATATTCTTGGCGGCACAGAACACAATATTAGGTTGTAAAATATACATACAAATGACTCTAAAATAAACGGATATTTAGAAGAATTAGATTCTCAATGTGAAGAGTGATAATATAGCCCACCCATTCTGCTTATATTTTCCTCTTTGTTATATTTACAAATAGTGATAAATGTTTTTAAAAATGCCAAATTACTACAAAGGGCTCTTTTAATCAATATAATGTAAGAAGCATAAGTGATAAGGGTGCCTGGGTGGTTCAGTTGCTTAAACGTCCAACTTGGGCTCAGGTCATGACCTCATGGTCCATGAGTTCAAGTCCTGCATCAGACTCTGGGCTGACAGCTCAGAGCCTGGAGCCTGCTTCAGATTCTGAGTCTACCTCTCTCTCTGTTCCTCCCCCACTCCCACTCTGTCTTTCTGTCTCTCAAAAATAAAGATTAAAAAAAATAATAAAGAAGTATAAGTTATAAAAAAAAAAAAGCACAGTCCCATAGTTCATCTGGCAGGCAGTGTTACCTTTTCTTTCTTAGTGATATGTAAATTAATAATGTATCTTACTATCCATTGAATTATAAGTTTCACAAAACATAGTAATCAAATCTAAAAATCAATTGAGAATTCTCAATTGAGAATTGAGAGAGAAATCCAAGAACAAGTCTTCAGATAAAGAATAATAAAAGAGGCAAATATTTTAGTCATTGAGCTATATGAAAATGGAAATAAAACAAAAGAAACAGATGTAATATATAAAATATAACTATTTTCAAATGCTCAAAATAAATTTGAAAGTATTATTGAAATTTAAAATTTCTGACAAAATTAACACAGTTTTGCCATGGAAATATAATCATCAAAAAACCACAACTATATGAAATTGAATGAATAAGGATATTTCAAAATTATCTCCATTAAATCCTCTATGGATTTAGCTTCATCCTCTATAGATTTACACATAAACTTTTATAAGTTCTATATACTACATAATCCTCAGGCTCTGAAACTATATCAGAATATTAAAACTTTGGATATTTTTAAAATACTATAATATCATATATAATTCTGTTTATGCAATTTAATAATTTCAATAAAATGGATAGCTTTATGGAAAAATGACCAAATTAATTTTAGATAAATGATCTGAATAGGCTATAGAAAAAGGATAATATACTTTACCCAAGTAAGCTTTATTTCAGGAATGCAAGATTTGTTTTATATTCAGAAATCATTATCATTCATTAAATTAACAGATTAAGAGAAATAATTATATGATCATTTAAATATCTGCAGAAAAGCACATTTGAGAAAATTCAGCACCAACTTATGAAAACAAACTATCTCAGCAAACTAGGAATAGAATGAACTTCTTCAACCAAATTCTATAGCTAATATCAAATGCTTTTTCTGGGCGCCTGGGTGGCTCAGTCGGTTAAGCGTCTGACTTTGGCTCAGGTCGTGATCTCACGGTTCGTGGGTTCCAGCCCCAAGTCCGGCTCTGTGCTGACAGCTAGCTCAGAGCCTGGAGCCTGCTTCAGATTCTGTATCTCCCTCTCTCTCTGACCCTCACCTGCTCATGCTATCCCCTTCTCTCTCTCAGACATAAATAAAAATATTTTTTAAAAAACGTTTTTTTCTTCTAAGATTTTAATTAAGAGAAAAATGTCCATTTTCTACATCTCTATTCAACATTATGCTGGAGGTCCCAGGCAACAAATGAGGCAAGAAAAATAACTTAAAGACATAACAAGTATAAAGGAAGAGAAAAACTATCTCAAGACATTATTCAGACATGAATTTATACATAGATAGATCACCAAAAACTCTATTATTAAAATATTAGAACTAGTAAATTTTGGCTGAATGAACAATGTAAAAAAATCAAGTATATGTTTATTTATTAGCAATGAACAAATTGAAAATGGAATTTAAAAAACAATGTAATTTGAAATAGTATCAAAAATCATAAAACATACAAGGACAAGCATAACCAAAGAAGAAAGGAAGTTTATACTGAAAACTACAACATATTTGAGACAAAGTAAAGAAGTCTTAAATAAATGAATAACTATAACTGCAAAAGTAAATAATGTTACATTGTCAAATCTCCCCCAACTAATCTATAATGTAAAATCTTATAATGTAACCTCAATCAAAATCTAACTAGGCTTTTATTTTTAGATTCTAAAATTTAAATGGAAATGCAAAGAATCTAGAATAGACTAAAGAATCTCAAAAGATAGCAAAGTTGGAAGAAAACAGTGCATGATTTCAACATTTCCTTAAAGTTACAGTAACCAAGAAAAGTGCAAAAGGACAGATATATAAATAAATAAAATAGAAAAAAGAGTCCAGAAATGGACCCACATATATATGGTTAATGTAATTTTTGCAATGTCTCCATAGGAATCAGTGGGAAAATGTAAGTTTTCAATAAATGGTGCTGAAAAAACTAAATATCTATATTTTTAAAAAGTTAACCTCAATTATATTCTTACACCATGTACAAAAATTAGTCTGCAATGGGTTATAACTATAAACCCAGCTTCTTGAAGAAAATATAATGTATTTGCAACCTTGAAAAAGGCAAAAATTCTTGTACATGATAATATAAAAAAATGACATTTTAAATTGTTCATAAAAAGACATTTAAGAATAGAATCAGCACATCACAAATTGGGAGAATATTCATAATACATACATGTAACAAAATACTTGTATAAATAATATATAACCTCTTCAACACAATAAAAGGATAAATAAAAACAAAAGTGGATAAAATAATTTTCAAACAGTTATTTGACAAAAGAAGATATACAAATGATCAACAAACACATCAAAAACGACACCAAATATTGTTATGGAACTGAATACCATCTCAACATCCATGAAGGTGTCTAAAATTAAAAGAGGGGCTCCTGGGTGGCTCAGTCAGTTAAGCATCTGACTTTGGCTTCGGTCATGATCTCACGGTTTGTGAGTTTGAGCCCCGTGTCAGGCTCTGTGCTGACAGCTTGAAAGCCTGGGGCCTGCTTTGGATTCTGTGTCTCCCTCTCTCTCTGCCCCTTCCCAGTTCATGCTGTCTCTCTCTCTGTCTCCCTCTCACAAAAACAATAAACTTTTTTAAAAATTTAAATAAATAAATAAAAATTTGGAAAATTAATTTAAAAAGAATAACCACACCAAACTATATGGAACCACTTAGAAGTCTACATTTTTGGTGGGGGTGTAAAATGGTACTGCCTCTTTGAAAAAATATTTCACAACTTCTTCTAAGATTATATATTTGTCTATGATCAGACAACTCTACTCAATATGTATCCAAAATAAATTTATATATTAACAAAAAGAATTGTACAAAAATATTCATAGTCATTTTAATCATTATAGCCCCCACTGGAAACAGCTCAAATCTGTACCAGCATAAGACTGGTTACATTTCTAGTATATTCATTCAAAGAAATACTACTCAATAATTAAAAAGTTCAAACTATGTTTTGTTAAATTTTTTATTATAATTCCAGTACAGTTAATATACAGTGTTATATTAGTTTCAGGTGTACAATATAGTGATTCAACCATTCTATATATTACTCAGTGCTTACCATGGTATGTGTACTCCTTAATATGAATCCCAAACCCTGCATCCCTCACTCAGCACCCCTCTCATAACCATCAGTTTGTTCTCTATAGTTAAGAGTCTGTTTCTTGTTTTTTTTTCTCTCTTTCTCTCCTTTTTTGTTTGTTTTCTCTCTTAAATTCCACATATGAGGGAGATCACATGGTATTTGTCTTTCTCTGATTTTATTTCATTTAGCTTTATACTCTCTAGCTCCATCCATGTTGTTGCAAATGGCAATATTTCATTCTTTTGCATGTCTAAATAATATTCCATCATATATGTATCGTATTTTCTTTGTCCATTCATCTATTGATGGACACTTGGGCTACTTCCATAATTTGACTATTGTAAGTAATGCTGCAATAAACACAGGGTGCATATACCCCTTTTGAATTAGTGTTTTTGTATTTTTTTGTAAATACCCATTATAGTGATTACTGAATTGTAGAGTAGTTCTATTTTTAAATTTTTGAGGAAACTCCATACTGTTTTCTACAGTGTTGCACCTGTTTGCATTCCCATAAAAGCCTCAAAGTATTGATGTAGGCATCAATAAGGAGGAATCTCAGAAATATTTTGCTAAGTGAAAGAAGCCTTACTTTTGCATTTATATGAAACGTTAAGCTGGGCAAAACTAGTCTATGGTAAAAGAAATCTGAACCTGAGGGCATGTGACATGTAGCGTGTTACTGCAAGGGGGTCGAATGAACTTAATGGTGTACTGTAAATATCCTGTATATCTATTCCATACCTTGTTAGGAATGTGAATTACACTAGTGTATGCATTTTCGAAAACACATAAAACTGTAATATGTAACATTTCAACAAATAATTTAAATATGTGTCATTTAAAAAACACATTTGTTGCAATTATTTGTGTATTCTCACAATATATAATTCACCTTTGTTTTTATTTGTTTTTCTTTTTTTCAAGCAGGGAGATTATTAGTTCATTTTGGTTTGGTTCTAGCTTTCCACTCTTCCTGCCTCTAACTTTTGTATTTTACAATCCGCTAACAATCAATGGCCTATAATTCCCCAAACATACATTTGTATATGAATTCTGTCTGCTTGGCAAGTTCTTTTCCTCCTTCACCTACAGAACTTCCACTTGAGATTCTGCAGTGAGTTCAATCCTCTCCTCCACGCCCTTGGAGAAGTTAATATCTTTGGAAAGACAAAGTAATATCTTACNTGGCAAGTTCTTTTCCTCCTTCACCTACAGAACTTCCACTTGAGATTCTGCAGTGAGTTCAATCCTCTCCTCCACTCCCTTGGAGAAGAAGTTAATATCTTTGGAAAGACAAAGTAATATCATACTTCTGTCCAATTCTGCATCTCATATCAACTTTTATCCCTGCACACTTAAGAAGTTATTTTTAGGTCCCTTTCACCATATATAATCCTTAGAGGTAGGGACCATATCTATAGCACCTATTATGTTATAGTAACAGCCACAAACAAGAACTATTTATTAAACAGACACTTTGCACCCAGCACAGAGAAAAGCACCTTCCATTAATATCTCATTTAATTTTCAGCACAATTCTCATTTTACAGATGATCAAAATGAGACATAGAGAAGTTGTGCTGTCCATCAACAATCACAACACTAGCATATAGAATAAGGTTAAATTTTCAACTAAGGTGTCTCTGATTCCAAAATTCATGTCTTTAATCACAACTAGGATTAACTACTTCTTAAATAACCTATGGAAAAATAATAGGCATTAAGCAATGATTCTACTGAGCTGGCCAAAAAGTTGTGTCTTCATTATGCCACTGATAAACTAAAGCCAGGAAATCAAAGATGTCAGATTTCTGTTTGTTTGTTTTAAAACAGAAATGTTCATATATTGTTTTTCTTCCTCATCTTTTGCTACTAACATTTGTGAATATTTTCAGACAAAAGTATATTCTTTGACCTCCACTGGGTATCTGATTTCTTTTTTTCTTAACTGTTGCCTGCTATAATTAGATGTGTATATGTGTGTATGTGAAAAAAATTTTTTATCTTAGATACATTTCTGTGGTTCACCCAAAGAAACAGAAAGAATACACTACAAGCTCTTAAACTGACTGCCACAATAGTGAAAAGCTCTGACAATCAAAGAATTCCCTAGTTTTGTCTTTTAAACAGCTTCATTTTGAGTTTTTGTTTATAAACCACGGGGCTTTGTGACTCTGACCTGGGTGTTGCCCTCACTTCTCATTAGCAAATGTTAGCATCATCCCTACAATCAATATCACTCTGGCAGCACTCAGTCCCTTGCTTCCTAATAATGAGAACGAACATCAAATCTTTTGTGGTTCACCCTGTATATTCCCTAGTGACCCTTTCTATGTCCATATATATACTTTATTTTCCTTTTTTTATTGTACAATCTCTGAGAAGTCCAGTGAAAGGATTACTCTTTTCATAAAATATTAGAGAGAGAAAATCATGGCATTATTTCTTCTTTCCAAAGGGAGACTAGATAAATTTCTATTATACTTCCGTAATATAAAATCTACACTGCTCTCCTCAGTTATTTTCAGACCAAAACCTGTAGCATAGTGGTTGTCAAAAGATTATACAGATTTAGAAATGTGCTAACTATAACTTATGTACAGAAAATGGTTAACATAGTGGGCCTGAGATTAGAAAGATCTGTTTGCAAGGTTGGTCTTTGGCTAGGATCTAAAAACTTGAATGGCAAACAGTCTCCCTAAACTGATAATAAATTTTCCCTAATTAATAAGAATAGTTCTTGTGCTTAAACATTTTTACAACTAATATGGTTTATGCTGAAGACATGCTTTCTTTCTGGGGGTCTGGAATTTTGGTGCATGTTAGGCAAAGGTTGATTACATGGTAAAGTCCCAGTAAAAACAGTGAACCTCTAGGCTCAGCCAAGCTTCCCTGGTAGATAACATTTCACACATGTTGTCATAATTTGTTGCTGGAGAAATTAAATATACCCTGTGTGACTCCACAGGGAGAGGACTTCTGGAAATTTTAACATGGTTTCTTCCAAAACTATTCCTTTCATTTTTTTCCCTTTTGCTGATTTTGCTTTGTATCTTTTCAGTGTAATAAATATAGCTGTGAGTACAACTGTATCCTTCTTGCATCCTAGGAGTCCTCCTAGCAAATCATTGAAACTGGTTTGATTGGTGGCTTGATTGGGGATCCTTGACATAGCTAGGATTTTATTATTTAAAAAAAATAAAGAAAAAGAATAAAACATTCAGTTAAAAATCTTTCTTTGAGGACTAAATTATGCATTAATGGATTTTCCCCAGATTTCTTTTAATATTTCTTAATAATATATTCTTTGACTGTATTCTTGGTAATCCAAAGCAGTAATAGTGGCAATTTAAGGAGGAGTAAATCATAAGGAAATATGTTCCAAGATAACTATTTATATCAGAAAATTAAAGTCCCCAGTTTTACATATTCATCTATAAGCTCAAATTACTAAGAGGAATCGATAGATCTAGGTAACAGAAAATACCAGTTGAAAAATGAGTTGGTTCCTTGAAAATGATCATCCCTCTCAGCAGGAGATAATGTTTTGAAGGAGTTATAATATTTATTTTCCAAGAAAGAACTGTACATCCGTGTATTGGTACTGGGTGCAGTGAGAGAGAATAAAATGTAATGGGTATAGTGGGGACAGCTAGAAAAGTACATGTTGACTAAACTCCTGTGATGCACAGTGCCAAGAGGGTTGTTTCAGCGTTCCCACTTAACTCTTTTTTTTTCTAATTTGAATAGATTAGGTGACGCCCCCCTTCTTACACCATTCACAGTTCAAAGCAATACATTGAGAAATTAGAGGGAAAAGGTCATTCTGATATAGCAACATGAAATGTCAATGATGAACTACCAAATAAGTAGATAATTAGTCATGTGAGTATTTTTAGGAAATAGAGAACCAAAAGAGAGAAGGAAAAAATTTAAATTGTTAAATAGTGAAGTTAGAACATGACTTAAATAACAATTCCTAACAACATGGTACTTACTACATGCCAGACATGTATGAGTTCTATATATTAACTTATGTCTCTTGGCAACAACCCTGAAAGATAGTTGATGTTATTAGCAATCCCATTTAAACAATGAGGAAACTGAGTTTCAGAGAGTTAAGAGTCACTGAATATCCTACACTGAGCAGGAGAATTGGAAGGCAGTTGGTCTGACAGCAGAATCTAAACTCCTAACCACTAAACTATGTTGTATACTTAAAGAAAAGACATATTATAAAAAGATTTCTCAAAATAGTGATAAAAATTGGCTTGCTTACCAAATTTGTAGTTTTATAAGGAACTAAAAGTGGGTAGAGAGACCTAAATTGAACTATTCTAACTTTTCTCACAGAACCAAATATGGTTCCTTCCCCACATAGATGTGCCCAACAAAGGCTAAGACTTTCCTGAGGCCTCATTTCCTATGAGACTGTCATATAAGTTAGAAATATTTTCAATGGTCATAACTACTTAGAGTATATGGATAAATATTTCAGGAAATAGAGGTCTCAGTGTTAATATACACCAAACCACTGAAACATAAGTCTACACATTAGGGGTAGATGGAAAAAGTATGGGCTAGAATGCAAGATAATTAAAACAAAAGTCCCTAAGCAGTACCGATAAAAAGGGTAAAAATAAAGGATAAAAAAGGTGATTTTCATGAACACTTAAAAACTATTTTCTAGCCTCAAAAATCTTCAGTTGTTGCCCATAGTGGGTAGGGGCCAAAACTTTGTACCTGTACTTGGAAGACTAATGTTTAGCTGAATGAAATAATTAGAACTGTGTCAATTAGCTGCAAACCCCTGTCTTTTAGTATGAGTGAAATCTCAGGATCTGTTTTCTGAAAAACAAAACAAAATAAAACAAATAAAAAAAACCCCAGAGATTTAATGAGGCAGAAAGGTAGTTATTTTCTTTCCTGGACTTCAGGTTCTTCCCTGGAGAGCGGAATTAGAAAGAAGTTTGAGTTTTCATACCCTCTCCTAGGCTTTCTTGCATTTGTTAATAAGAGCTGTCACATCCATTTTGACTTAAGCTATCAAGAAACTCATTTTCAGAAGTTTCCTCTGGTCTGGGTTTTCTATTAGTATTATCTCATCACTCTTGCTTGCTTGGTTCTAGCATCAGTATGCTTAATTTAGTTATTTTATTGTATTTGGGGCTCTCATGAAAAGCCATCACAAATTCTCTTTTGAAGTATATTAAATATAATAGGTCTATGAAATGCACTGCCTAAAATGAGGATAAAAAGCATGTCTCATCAGCAAAAATGTAAAAGAATAGATCCAGAGGTTTTATTGGACTATAAGTTAAATGTGGTTAAATAGTATGCTGTGACTGCTAAGAATTCAACTCCATTTTACTTAGGCTGCATTCAAAGGCGTATAGTACCTACAATAACAAAGGATGTGTCCTAGCAAAGTACTCAGCACATAGCAAACCATCCAGGTAACAGATATTTCATAAATCTAATCATATGTTCCTGTTCCTTAGATCACATATGAAATATTGTGTCCGGTGAGTAAAACCACACTTTAAAAAAAAAATGTATGACCATACTAAGTGTTACAAGTCAGTGACAGTGCTGATGCAAATGGAAAATGGTACAATCACTTTGGCAAACAGTTTAGGAGGTACTTAAAAAGTTAAACCTATATCTGTCACATAACCCAGCCATTCCAGCCTAAATACATATCCAAGACAAACTAAACATGTTTTTTTATTTGTATATGAATACTTGTACATGAATGTTCACAACAACTTTATTTGAAACAGCCAGAAATTAGAAAGAACCTGAATCCAAATGTCTATGGACAGGACCAAATGCCAACAGGTAAATAGATAAATAAATTATGTTATATCTATACAATAGAATACTTCTCAACAATAAAAAGGAATAAAGAGTGATGTGTGTAAAATCATCCATAAATTTGTAAAACATTATGTTAAGTGAAGAAAGCCTGACCAAAAAATTACATATTGTATGATTCAGTGTATATAAAATTCTAGAAAATGCAAACTAATCAAGAGTGATCAGTTGCATCAGTGGTTGTCTAGCAATGGGGTTGCAAAGAGGCCATGAAAAAATTTGAAGCATTTAGAAATATTTGTTGTTTTGTTTTGACAATGGTTTCCAAAGGTTATATATATGCCAAAATTCATCAAATTGTACACTTAACATTATGTACAGTTTATTGTCAATTACATTTCAATGAAATTGTTAAAAACCAAAATAGAAAAAAATAGAAAGAATAGTGACAAACTGGAACTATCCAGAGGAGAGAAATATGGATGGTTTAAAAGACCCAAAATCATGCATTCATTGAGTAAGTGAGAATATTTGGCTTGGAATGGAGAATCCCTAGAACATCAAAATAGTTAACACCATAATGACTTCAATGGGAAAGTGATTTTATGTTTGATGAATAGTTTCAATAGACAGTCATGGCAAAATGAACTCCTGATTTTAACCCACTATAGGAGAGAAATTCAAAACAAATGAGCAATAAACTTCTCCCTCAGCTATTTCCATCAGTCAGTGGTACTACCATCCAATCCACTAAGTTGTTCATGTTAAATACTTTTCCCACAGCCAACATTCAATATATCAGCAGGTTGTATTGGCTCAACCTCCAAAATATACCCTCAATCCATCTGTTTTTCATCACTTCCACTATCACTCTTTCTAAAAATGTATATGTGTAACTGTATTCTAAACCTGGATCACTGTTACGATATGTCTCCAAGTGGTCTCCCTACTTCCACATTTACTCTTCCTCAACAGCAGTCTCCACAGAGAACCAGGATGATCTTTGAAAAACTTTAAATTGGGTTATATAATCTCTTTGATTAAAACACTCTAGCAGTTTCTTATTATACTTTGAACAAAATCAAAACCTCCTACCATATCTTACATGGCCCAGCACTTATCTCATACTATAGCATCACCACTACCATCATACTACAGCTACACCAGTCTCCACCCTGACTCTCACCCTGACTTTTTAAAAACTATACCAGAATTTTCCCCTCAGGGCCCTGGTTCCAGCTGTGGTCTCTGCTTAGGAACTATTTCTCCAGACTTAACAGAGGACCATGGGGGAAGAGAAGGGGAAAAATAGTTGGGGAAAGGGAGGGAGGCAAACCATGAGAGACTCTTGAATACTGAGAACAAATTGAGGGCTGATGGGGACAGGGGAGAGGGGAAGGGAGGTGATGGGCATGGAGGAAGGCACTTGTTGGGATGGGCACTGGGTGTTATATGGAAACCAACTTGACAATAAACTATGAAAGAAAAAAAAAAAAAAGAAACTATTTCTCCAAACTTTTGAATGTCCGATTCCATCTCATCACTTAAGATTTAAATATCTGCATTTTAGGTAAGATTTTCCAGTCCATAGATCTAAGGGTGTTACAGTATCTTCTGTCTCATTTGCTTTTTATATTCTCCTCATAGCACTTAAACACCAATTATTTATTAGCCTTATTTGTTTACTAGCTGCTCCCCTATGGAATGTACCCTGTATAAGATTAGGGGTTAGGTCTGTTATACACACTCAGGTATACCCAGAGCTTGGACAAATGACAGATTGATGACAAGTAGTCATATTAGAAGACCAAGGGTTACTTTTTCATAAAGAGTTACTCAAACCTAAGTAATGTATAGACTATTTTACAGGAAATAATACCCTAAGTACTCCCAATGTTGACTTTATTATTTTTTAATATGTTACAGAATTATGTATAATCAAAAATTTAGAATGAGTTTTTGCTTATAGCTTATGTAAAATCATAAAAAAACAAATTCATTGATAAATATAGTCAAAGCTTTAAAACAAATGTTATTTTGAAAATCATATCTTTAAGTTGATAGACAATGTCACTTCATCAAAACCAAATTAGTTCCTGCAGCATGAATATGGTACTATCGGTTGTTAAGATAGAAGGTTGTTAAGCGTTTGATCACTTGAACCACTATCACTATGTATTATGTAAAGACACTTATCTTGGTGTTACTCTCTTCTTATTTGAACTTTCATAAAATCTTTATTCTTAAAACTCACTTTGACATCATTTGGAAATTATATATTCTTCTACACAAACTTTAATTGCTGTATTGTGTATGCATCGGCGCGTGTGTGTGTGTGTGTGTGCGTGCGCGCGCATGTGTGTGTGCATGTGTTTTAAATCAGGTACTTTGGAATTGCTTAAAATTTATATATTTATTTGTCAACGTATGACATCCTTATGATATTAAGTATTCCTATCTAGGAATGTAATACTTATTTCTAATTAATTAATTCTTATTTTATCTTGCTGAATAATTTTTAAAACATAGGTTTAGGTTTATGTAATTATTAAAATTATTTCTAGTTATTGTATGTTTTTGTTTTTAGTTTTCTGTATTAGGAAACTTTTTTCCAATTATTAACATTGTACTTTACTATTGTTTTATTGTATTTGGGCTCCTCACTAAATTATCATTTTTGTTTTCTTAATAGATTTCATTTGAGTTCTGATTTACTTTCAAATCACTTGTAAACAATGATGACTAATTTCTTTTTTCCCATTAATTATAAGGTTTATTTGATTTACTTGTCAGTATCCAGAAATGCCAAACAATTTAGAATAATTGTGATGATGGAAAGCATCTTTCATTTGCATTTTACATAAAAGGGCCAGTCTTTGGTATTTCTTAACACTCGATGATGAGTTTGTATGATTTTAGGTCTTTAATATACTTAGGAAGTTTACTTCTATTCCTTTTGTATACATGTTTTTACCTTAAGTGGCTATTGTTTGTTATCAAATGTTTTTTACGACTATTTCTACAACCATATGATTTTTGCTTTGTAATTATCTTTTAATATAATGATAATGTGAGTATGTGGTTAATTTTGAAATGCCCATCTATCCATGGAATATATTTTTTTCACAAACTTTTCAAATGCATTTATTTGGGGTTCTGAAATAGTTCTAATCTAGTGCATCTGCTTCTCTTTTTTAAAGTTTGTACTAAATTCCAGTAAGTTAACATACAGGGTAATAGTAGTTTCAGGTATACAATTTAATAGATACTATTTATTTATTAACAAACAAAGCAGTCAAATATATAGTTCTAACACCTAAATGTACAAGTATATTATGTAGGTTTACAGGCTCAGTGGCAGATCTTGAAAACTCATCAATTGCTCTATACCTCTAAAACTATTTATCTCTTGCATCCCCTACCTTTCTGGAATGTAACACCCTCTAGGCACCCAGAATATTAGAATCTCTTAGATCACTCTTTCTCTCTCTCTCTCACTCCCGCATCCAATCTGTCCCTACATCCTGTTGATTCTACTTCCTAAACATCTCTTAAGTCTGGATCCCCCATCCATTGACTTATTTAGGCCCTCGAACTCTGTTGCGTTGGCTAGAGATTCCTAACAGGGTTTGAGGCTTTCCATATTGCTCTCACAGAGCAGCGTTGGTGGTATAAGTGGTGAGCATAGCTGCCTTCCATATTGCTCACACACTCCCAAAACGCCTCCAACACTTAAGCCAGAAACGGAGTATGACATTGTGTTACTTAAAATGCATCAATGTTTGTGCATAAATGACAAAATGGTTTTCAAACTCCTTAAAATGGTATTTGAGGCCCTGCATGATCTGCCTCTCACCCCTGCCAGGCTCTGCTTCTATTCCCCATTTGTGTAATGCATGAATTAAGATCAGCAAGTATGTTAGTGTTCTCTCCATATTCACCATGATCTCAAAAGCCTCCTTGCAAATTATACACATCCTTTTATCCTCCTAGCTAATCAACTTCTTGCCTATGTGCTCATCCTACGCCCCCCTCCACTATCTTGCATACCTCCCACAGAATCTTTCCTGATGATCACTCTTGTAGAATTAGCTACTACTCTTAGACTATTAGCTTAGTCATTTCTGTCCCCCTCTTCATTTTATCTCTGAATTCTCAGTATTTAGAACATATTGCATACTATACAATGTGAAGATTCATTTGGTTTGAATGTATATATTGAAACGTTGGAAGAACACACATTGAATTTAGCAATGTACATGCTGATTAATACTCAATTAACACTAAAGGTCAAAGAAAACAATGAGGTCACAATATATTGTATAGGTACTACTCCGTATGGCATAATGTGCTAAAATCAGTGCATATATTCTAAGCAAAACAGTGAAAAATTAGAATGAATCCAAACAAGGCATTATGGAGAACCCAGGTGACAATGCCATGTAACAAGCTTTTCAAGATGTTTCAGATCAAGGGAGGACTAGCAACACACCTGCAAGAACTTGGGTTGTTTAGAGAAGAGAAACAATAAGGAGACAGAATAATTGTCTCTGATGCTTAGATTCTTCAACTTAGAGTTGAAGAGTAGAAAAGGAATAGAATCACAGACCATAGAATTAGGAGCCAGTTCTCACCTTAGGCATGAGGAATTTAAAGAACTTTCATCTCTGTGACAGAATTCTTAGTAATAAAATAGCTGTAATTCTTTAGCTTCTTCTAGCATTTCTCAGAGAAGTAAATGGTACTTTTGAGTGAAGGAGTTTTTAGTTGTACGGAATTATTCTGGATATTGCAGAAAATTTAGAGTGCCAGGTTCCCACTGACAAAAATCCAATAATGGTCACAAGTCATTTGAACAATCAAAAATGCCCTCACTCAGGACGCCTGGGTGACTCAGTGGGTTGGGTGTCCGACTTCAGCTCAGGTCATGATCTCACAGCTTGTGAGTTCAAGCCTCACATTAGGCTCTGTGCTGATAGCTCAGAGCCTGGAGCCTGCTTCAGATTCTGTATCTCACTCCCTCTCTCTGCCCCTTACCCCGCTTGTACTCTGTCTTTCACTATCTTTCAAAAATAAGATAACATAAAATAAAGAAAAAAAAGGAAGTAAGTAAAAACAAAGTCCTCACTCATTTACAAAAGCTTTCATTTGAAAACCACTGAAATTTACACTATGTTTTTAAAAACTGCTTTAAGTTTATTTATTTATCTGGATAGAGACATACACAGAATAAGTGGGGGAGGGGCAGAGAGAGAGGAAGAAGAGAGAGAATCCCAAGTAAGTTCTGCACTGTCAGCACAGAGCCCAACACCCGGCTCGAACTCACATAACCGGAATATCGTGACCCGAGTTGAAACCAAGAGTCCGACGCTGAACTGACTGAGCCACCCAGGCACCCCATAAATTGTACAAGATACTTCAATCCATTTAAAATTTTTCTCAATACCAAGCAAGATAAAAATTGTTATTTCGATGTTAAGATGATGAAATTGAAGCTTCGCTGCTAGTAAACAGACCTTTCTGAATCAGATTGCCTGTTTGTATCTGTGACTGAAAAATACTTTAAGATTTCTCCCAGATTACATGGTCTGCTCAGCTAACTGAGACTCTGTTCAGTTTTTGAGATGCTGACTATTGATTTCACTTCTGAGTATTTTCACTGGCCATACCACTCACATTCAGGCTGCTGCCTTCTCAGCTGAATTTACTCCTGTGGTAGCTCTCCCACACTGAGATGATCTAGTTTGATGTCCCCTTCGCTCTTAGTTTCATGTTTCTCATTGTAGACAGCCAAACATAGGACAGCATTTTCTCTTTACAAAAATAAATCGAGAAGTTTAACTACAGGGAAATGAGGCAACTTGCCAAAGACAATAAAGCAAATGAAGCTGGAATCAAATCCATGCCAGTACTGAAATCAATAAATTGAGGCTAAAGAGCCATATGTTAATCTTCTGCAAGGAAAATATTTATAGGTTATATATAAACATATTCTAGAAATTATCTTAATTTTGATTGCTAAATACAGAGAGCTCACAGAAGTCTGGTATTGTGTCACCACAAAATATAATTATACAATATTCTTCTATGACAATACTAAACCTCAATTTATTGAGGAACCTGTAGTGAAAGACAATATACCACAATGGTAAGAAATTCATGACCTGGAGATAGATTGACTGAGTTTGAATCATAGTTTGATAAATTATTAATTTCATAACTTTGGATAAGTTATTCAACTTATACTTTAGTTTCCAAATGTGCAAAATGGGACAATTATAGCATCTACTTTATAAAGTATGGATTAAATAAATATACAGCAAGTGCTTAAACTATTTTCTGGAACATGAAGTCTTCTATACTAGTTTTAACTATTATGATTATTAAGGATGTGTATAGTTCAAACTATATCATTTGTTTATCTTGAAAAAGTCATTTTATTTCTCTAGGTTTGTTTACCTGTCACTAAAAAATGACTTAAAAGATCTAATTCAGAAATTCCACTTTTATAAATACAAACTTATCACGTTTTTCAATCTTCCCCCAAATTTCACTGGATATATCTTGCTAATGCATCAAAAATAAGGATATCAATCATTGGTTGCACATTTCTTTTTCAACATTACATAACCTTTGTTTTATATCACTATTTTGCTGACACTCAAGCAGCAATTATTTTTGGTTGTTCCTTGAATTAATAGGCTCTATTAACACCTTGTGACAATTGTTCATGGTTGTCTTTGTAGCTGCCTACCCAGGGAACATAAAGTGCAGCCTGGCTATCATCGCTATGTTTGCTTAATGAGAAGGGGAAAGGATATAATGCTTGCAAGTACAACATGTTCAGAGCTTTGGAATATTCAATTTGTTGATCTTCTAAAAGACTTGCTCATAAAATGTCTGTTTTATGTCTTAATCTAAGACGGCTTTCTCTGCAAAATCTACACTCCAATTGCTGCATTTTATACTGTCAGCTGCCTCTTTGGGATCTTGTCTAATAAAGCACACAAGTGTTTTTTCTCCCTCCTATTCATTATCACTAAAAGCACTTCAGTATCTTATTTGGTGATATCAGGTGTCTACTCAATTTGTGAAATGATAGGAAATCTATGTTTTAAGTCATGCTTGTCAACCACCTGAGCCTGCACCAGAGTTAGGAAGGCTTAACTCACAAATGCTGCTTTAATAAATCAGCTCTAAAAATGATTCCATTCAGCATGAAATAACAACTTCAACGAAAGGAGGAAACTTATATATAATTAGTTAATAAATTCAAAAAATTCTCCTAGAAGTTACTGGTAATTCTTTCATTAAAATTTAATTCTGTTTCTAGTATATTCCAGGCTGTGTACTGGGTATAAATATTTTTTTAAATTAAGATAACATGGTGGCTGCCCTTGACAAAGGATCAGAGTCAGATAGAGAGAGTAAAAGAATTCTAAAAGGAAATCACTTTTTGAAAGATTTTAAGTATAATTTGAAAATGGCAGGATAAAATTTGCCTTACAGAATGATTATTCTGGGGGAAGGAGGGAGTGAATATGTGTGTGTGTGTGTGTGTGTGTGTGTGAGAGAGAGAGAGAGAGAGAGAGAGAGAGAGAGAGTTAGGAAGTAGAGAGGAAAATAAATTCAGGTAAGAAAGTTTCACATGACATAATAAAAGCCAGAATTAATCAATGACAATTGAGACAGGATGGGCAGTACACATTGTAGAGATACTAAAAAATACACCCATAAGGGTGATGACAATTAGATGGGGAAAGATCAAGGATAACTTTACAGGGTACTTGGCCAAGAGACTGGGAGGATGACAGCCCCCCTGGGAAAAGTGGATATATACAACAAGAGCTCATGAAAGGTACGGGCTGGGTAATAAGATTAAAAAGAAGCAACAATTTAGGGAAGAGTGGAAGCCACTAGGTTGGTGGCATCATTCCTAGGAGAATATTTGGAGTAGAGAAAAAAGTAACAACACACATCAAATTTTGAGAAATATGCAAGAAAAAGGAGCTTAAAAAGTGACTGAGAATGAAAAGTTAGAAAGAATTAGAGGTTTCCTTTAGTATTTCATTTAGAGCCAAGCTTATGATGAATGATTTATATAAGCATTCTTTCTTCTAAAAAACATTAAATGATATTCAAAGACAAAATCTGGAGAAAATATTTGAACATATGTGACAGATAAAGTTTAGCATACACACACAAAATAATTCAATAGAAAAAATTAAAAATTAGCGTAAAAATATGTAGATGGTCAATGAACACATTTAATAAACTTTCAACCTAATTAGTATTCTCCATACTAAAACAAAATGATGGACATTAGTAAAATAGTAAAGACCTCCAAAAATTCTCTCCTCCATAAAAGCAATGAGGACACCAGCAAAATGGTTATAATAAATTTTGTTTTTAGAACTCTGGAAATTAACCAAATACTGTGGCAATCTGGGAGCATGTATTCCAGAAAATAAATGCTAAATCTCAATCAGAATAGCAAATTATATGGTACATTAATTTTCCTTATTCACACCCTGCCTCCATCCCCAGCTCTGTGGTAGCTTTAAAAACCAATAATGTATGTTCACAATAAAAATCAGCAGCCTGGTAGCCACTAGGCAGGAAGAATGTGGCTGGGGTTACTTCAAAGCTCCAGTTCCAGAGAATAATCATTCTTGACTTGTCTGGTGGTTCCCTAGAAAACTTCCCTGTCTCAAAGCTGTTTTTTATTTGTTTGTTTGTTGACCAAATTTGGAACTCAACCAGTATGAACAGCCTCTTTCCTAGGTATAACTTCTCTGTTGCCTGAAGTATTAGATAACAGTTGAGGCAAAGAACAGGTAAATGAAAAAGCTTAGAAGTAAAAACTGGAAAATGATAAATACATAGGGTGCTTCAAAAAACTTCTGATACAGTCTTGGGAATATAGAAGGCCAAGTGCATGCTTAGAGCTATGTCCATGCACAATGATGTATATATACTCAGAGCTGAGAAGACCCTAGACCCTCACCAATGCTTGACCTTGAGGCTCTGTGCAAGTAGGAATAGAAGGCTAAGATAGAATTTTTAACTACTTGGATTAGCAATGTAGGTGCTCTAGCATACACACACAGCAATTCAACAAAGATTGATTTATTGTTTCCAGGAATTTAAGAAAATCGCCGTCCAATCATTAGCTGACCACTGAGCTAACTAAACAGACTTCAGGGGCCATACATGACAAATAATATACTTTACGGAATTAACTGAAAAAAGTCACTAAACAAGCATATAAAAACAAGAAAAATAAATAGCAACAAAAGCAATCTCTGGTAGGAGATAATTTGATTAAGCAAAACTGACAGAAATGAAGAAACAAATGGGGAATTCAGCAATACAGTTGGAGGCTTCAAAACCTCACTTTCAATAACAGATACAACTATACAGAAAATCAGCAAGGAAACAGAAGAAACTAATAACATGATAAACCAGCTACACCTAACAGACATTTTTAGAACCTTCCATCCAAAAACAATTAAAGGCACTTCTCAAGTGCACATGGAACTTTACCCAGGATAGACCCATACATTAGCAAAAAAAAAAAAAAAAAAAAAGGTGTTGATTAACTTAAAATGATTGAGGATCATACAAAATATGTTCTCCATCATGATGGAATAAAATTAGAAATCAATAACAAGAGGAACTTTGGGAAATTACAAATATGTGGAAATAAAAACACAATCTTGAATAATGAATGGGACAAAAAAAAAACAAATAACAAAGGAAATTAGAGCTCTTTGAGACGAATTAAAACAAAAATATTACATACTAAAACCTTTGGGATGCACCTAAAACAACTTCTAGAAGGACAATTGGAACTATAAACATCTTTGTTAAAAAAAAGAAATATGATCTCAAATCAAGAGCAGAATCTTCCACCTTAAGAAGCTGAATAAATAAGAACAAATGAAACCAAATTATGAAGAAAAGAAATAATAAAAACTAAAATGTTAATAAATAATACAGAGGATAAAAAAAGAGGGAGAAAATTAACAAAATCAAAAGTTGGCTCTGTGACAAAATTTAAACACTCTGAGCTTGACTAAGAAAAAAGGAGAATTGTCAATTTGGAGTTAACTTAAAAGTTCTGAATTTCATAGGTCCACTTACACGTGAATTTTTATAGTACATACTGTAGACATAGTTTTTCTTCCTTATGATTTTCTTAATAATATTTCCTTTTCTTTAGACTGTTATAAAATTATATATATGATACATACAACATACAAAGTGTGTGCTAATTGGGCGCCTGGGTGGCTCAGTCGGTTAAGCGGCTGACTTTGGCTCAGGTCATGATCTCATGGTTCATGGGTTCGAGCCCTGCGTTGGGCTCTGTGCTGACAGCTAGCTCAGAGCCTGGAGCCTGCTTCAGATTCTGTGTCTCCCTCTCTTCTCTGACCCTCGCCTGCTCTCTCTTTCTCTCTCTCCCTCTCTCTCTCAGAAATAAATAAAACATTAAAAAGATTTTAAAAAGATACCAACCTTAAAAAAAAAAAAAGTGTGTGCTAATCAACTGTGATATTGATAAATCTTCTTGTCAACAATATGAGTAATTAAGTCAATTAACTACTAATGACTTTGGGGAAGTCAAAATTATATATGAATTTTTGACTGTGTAAGGGTTGGCACACTTCACCACCTTATTGTTCATGGGTCAACTGCATTAAAAATAAGAATAAAAGCAGAGACATTATTACTGGCTTTACATAAATTAGGAATATAAGGGAATAGTATGAACAACGTATACCAAAGAATTGGGTAAGAACTGGTGTTAATTCTTCTTTAAATGTTTAGAATTTAGCAGTATTAATGTATCTGATCTTGGGGGCGCCTGGGTGGCTTAGGCGGTTAAGCGTCCGACTTTCGCTTAGGTCATGATCTCAGGGTTCGTGGGTTCGAGCGCCGCATCGGGCTCTGTGCTGACTGCCAGCGCGGATCCTGGAGCCTATTTCGGAGTCTGTATCGCCCTCTCTCTCTGACCCTCCCCTGCTCACGCTGTCTCTCTCTCTCTCCCTCTCCTAGAAATAAATAAAAATATTTTTAAAAAATGTATCTGATCTTGGGATTTTTGTTTCTTGAGTTTACGTACTTTGCGTTTTAATAAGATTTATGTATGTATACAATATCATTAGAATGGAATTGAGAGTCCAAAAATAAACTCATATATCTATGGTCAATTGATTTTTGACAAAGGTATCAAGACAATTCAAAGGGGAAATAATATTACTTTCAATAAATGGAGCTGGGATGACTGGATATCCACAAGCAAAAGAATGAAATTGGACCTCTATGTCAATACCACCTACAAAAGCTAACTCAAAATAAATCAAAGAGCAACTGTAGGAGTTGAAATATAAAACACTAATAAGAAAACAAAGGTGTAAAGCTTGTGACTTTAGATTAGTTAATAATTTCTTAGATATAAAATGAAAACACAAGCAACAATAGAATAAATAAATATATTGAATTTCATCAAAATTTACAAGTTTTTATGCTCCAAAAAATACTATCAAGATATTGTAAGGATGCACAAAATGGAGAGAACATATGCAAGTGATTATCTGATAAGAATCTACTATACAAATATATAAGCACAATTACAACTCAATTAAAAAATAAAATATGAGCAAAAGAGGAGTGCCTGGCTGGCTCAGTCTGTAGAGCATGTGACTCTTGATCTCCAGGTCATGAGTTTGAGCCTCATGTTGGGTGTAGAGATTAGTTACAAAAAGGAAAAGAGAAAGAAAAAGATGGGCAAAGGATTTGAAAAGACATTTCTCAAAAGAAGGTATACAAATGACCAATAAGCACATGGAGAGATACTCAACACCATTTTTTATTAGGGAAATGCAAATCAAAATCACAATAAGATACCATTTCACATCGACTAGGATGGATATAATAAAAATGACACAAATAGCAAGTATTGGCAAGGATATGGAAAATTTTAAACTCATGCACATTGCTGATAAGAATGCAAAATATTGCAGCTGCTTTGGAAAATAGTCTGCAGTTCCTCAAACTGCTAAACATAGAGGTACCATCTCACCCAGCAATTCCATTCCTATTTATGTACCCAAGAGAACTGAAAACATATGCCCACATAAAAAGTTGTGCATGAATATTCATAATAGCATTATTTATAATAGCAAAAAAGTAGAAACAAACCAAATGTCATCAACTGATGAATGGATAAGCAAAATATAGCACATTCATAGAATGGAATATTATTCAGGCGTAATAAAAATAAAGGAAGTACTGATTCATGCTACATAACAGATAAACCTTGAATAACATAATAATTGGACAAAGCCAGCAACAAAAGCCACCTTTTCTATTTATAGAAATGCCTAGAATAGGCAAATCCATACAGATAGAAAGATCAATGGATACTAGGGCAGTTGGAGGACGTAAGAATAGAAGTGACTGACAGTGAGTATGGGTTTGTTTTGGTTCTGGTTTTGATTTTGAGGTAATGAAAATATTCTAGAATTTGATAGTGATGATAGTTGCAAAACTTTGCAAATATACTAAAAATTACTGAATTATACATTTTACTGGCATGATTTCTGTGTTATATGGATTATATTTCCGGTAAAAATAAATACACACAGGTGCATACATATAACCTGAGCATTAAGGATTTAATAAATATTTGTTGAATTACTGAAATGACGAAAGGAATATGTATATCACACACATTAGAAAAGAGACAAAAGGAAAAAATGTTCATGTTAGTTATAAACTGTGATGGAATTGTGAGTGGTTTTACTGTTCATGGTATGGTTTTCTACTTCAAATTTTTTTTACTATTATAATCAGAAAATGCAATGAGTATGGTTTAAAATCACTTATAAAACTGAGTTTTAATCTCCAACTATAACCCAAGTAACATTAATTTATATACAAAGGAGTCTTGTAGAAGAAACAATTCTTAGAAACAAAAGTCCAAATATTGGACCAACGTTCACTGTGGTATACACAAAAATAATACATCTCTCTTACAAAGCATAAATTTATATTTTGCTTCAGTTTTACCACCCTTAACTTACTAGTCTACATCCATCCACCAAAAGTGTTTTTTAAAATGTATTAACAGCATATATGATTGCTTAGAGACAGTTACTTAGAGATTATACCTCCAATTTAAATCTATATATACCTATGTGCATGCACATACAATCAGAAACACACATCTGAGTCTACTTGTACACATAGGTTCCCAGACTTAGAAGCTGCAAATCTGTAAGTTCTTGGAAAACAAAAACAAAACAAACAAACAAACAAACAAAACCTCCACAGTAATTAGCCATGCTTTGTCATTTTAAAGCAAAAGGAAGTATAAATATGACAGCTTAACCAATTGAAAGCCCAGAAACCCAAATAAGGCATGGAATATCGAATTATTTCCAAATATATGTTTTTCCATCAGGTTCTGTGTCTTAATCAGCATATTCCACCTATAAATATCTGGGTGAGTATACAAGTTTGGACAATAGAGATCAATATAAAACAAAGCATTAGAATTGAATAGGAATTTATGGGAAATGTGGTAAGGGTAATAAATAAGTTGAGAAATCCAAGTTTTCAGGAGTTCACCACAACTGAAAATTCAGAAAGGTGTTGATTTTCCATAATAAAAAACCAACAGCATCCTCAACCACATAGCTTTATTACATACTGAAGGGCACTATCCATCTACCAATAGGTTTGTTTTGAATTGTAACAGCAAATGATTCCTAAGTGTTTACTGTTATTTCTAGAGAATGAAAGGACAATATGTTTGTCACCCCTTTGAAGATGTACCTGGTGCGCTTAAACAGAGTTAATTGCTTTCCCTTTTCTGTGAATGCTGGGTTTAGTACACACACTTATTACTGTATCTATTATGTTTCTGCAATAGTTTTCACACCATCTCCTGTAGTCAACAGAAGCTTCTGAGGACAGACTAGAACTTACTTAGTTCTAGATCCATAGCACAAAGCACACAGTATGGGCAAACTTTGTTTTAGTGTGTTTCACTTAATTGTGCTTCACAGAAGCTGCATTTTGTTCAAACTGAAGGTTTGTGGAACCCTTGTTTCAAGCAAGTCCACTGGCACTGTTTTTCGAGAAGCATTTGCTCACTTCATGTCTCTGGGTCACATTGTGGTCATTCTCACAAAATTTCAAACTTTTTCCATTATTATTATGTCTGTTATTTTGATTTGTGGTGGGGTGATCTTTGATGTCACTGCTAGAATTGTTTGGGGCACCACACACCATGCCTATATAAGACAGAAAACTTAATAAATGTTATGTGTTTCTGACTGCTCCACTGACCTGCCATTTCTTATCTCTTTTCCTCCCCTCAGGTCTCCCTATTCTCAGAGTCACAACGGTATTAAAATTAGGCCACTTCACACCCTACAATGGCCTCTAAGTGTTAACGTGAAAGAGTCATATGTCACTCACTTTAAGTCAAAAGCTAGAAATGATGAATCTTAGTGTAGAAGGTATGCAAAAAGCCACAATAGGCTGAAAACTAGACCACTTGTGCCAAGCATTTGGCTAAGTTGTATATGCAAAGTAAAGGTTCTTCAAGGAAATTAAAAGTACTATTCCAGTGAACACATGAATGATATGAAAGTGAAACAGCCCTACTGTTGATATGAAAAAAGTCTGAATAGTCTGGAGAGAAGTTCAAACCAGCCACAACATTCCCTTAATCAAAACCTAATCCAGGACAAGTCCTTATTTCTCTTCAATTTTGTGAGGGCTGAGAGAGCTGATGAAACTACAGAAGAAAATATTGAAACTAGCAAAGGTGGTTCATGAAGTTTAAGCAAAGAAGCTGTCTCTATAACATAAAAGTGCAAGGTAAGGCAACAAGTGCTGACACAGAAGCTGTAGCAAATTAGCTGAAAGATCTATCTATGATAATACATGAAAGGTGCTATACCAAACAACAGATTTTCAATCTAGAGCAAATGACCTTCTATTGGAAGGAGATGCATTTTGGATTTTCATAGCTAGAGAGAAGTTAATGCCTGGCTTCAAAAAACAGGCTGACTCTCTTGTTCCAGGCTAATGCAGCTGAAGACTTCAAGCTGAAGTTGAAACCAATGTTCACTTACTATTCCAAAATTTCTAGGGCCCTTAAGAATTATGTTAAATCTAACAAATAATCCTCAAAAAGTTAAAAATAGAACAATCCTATAATCCAGCAATTTTACTACTAGGTATTTACCCAAAGAATACCAGAATACTAATTTAAAGGGACACATGAACCCTGATGTTTATAGCAGCATTATCTATAATAGCCAAATTATGGAAGCCGCCCAAATGTCTATTGATAGATAATTGGATAAAGATGATGTGGTATACATATATAATGGAATATTACTCAGCCATAAACAAAGAAGGAAATCTTGCCATTTGCAACAACATGAATGGATCTAGGGAGTGTAATGCTAACTGAAATAAGTTAATCAGAGAGAAAAATACCATATGATTTCACTCATATGTGGGGTTTAAGAAACAAAACAAATGAACAAAGAAAAAAGAAACAAACAAACAAATTTTTAAAAAAAAAAAGATTCTTAACTATAGAGAACAAACTGGTGTTTACCAGAGGGAGGTGGGTGGAGGGAAGGGTGAAGGGGATTATGAGTACACTTATCTTGATAGGCACTGAGTAATATATAGAATTGCTGAATCTCTATATTGTTCACCTGAAACTAATATAACACTGTGCATTAATTACACTGAAATTTTAAAAACATATAAAATAAACTTTTATGAAGAAAAAAAGATTACACTAAATCTATTCTGCCTGTGCTCTGTGAACAATAAAGCCTGGATGACAACACATCTGTTTAAAATACATTTTACTGAATATTTTAAGCCCACTGTTGAGACTTACTGCTCAGAAAAAAACATCTTTCAAAATATGGCTTATTGACAATTTTCCTGCTCATCTAAGAGCTCTAATAAAGATATACAATGAAGTTAATGTTGTTTTCATGCCTGCTAACATAATACTCATCATGCAGCCCATGGATCAAGAAGTCATTTTGACTTTCAAGTCTTATTATTTAAGAAACACATTTCATAAGGCTCTAGCTAGCATGGATAGTGACTCCTATGATAGATGTGGGTAAAGTAAATAAAAGCCTTTGGAAAAGGACACCCCATTCTAGATGTCTTTAAGAACACCAATGATTCCTGAGAAGAGGTCACAATATAAACATTAACAAAAATTTGGAAGAAGTTGATTTGAGTCCTCTTGGATGACTTTCAAAAGTTCAAGACTTCATTGGAGGAAGTAACTGCAGATGTGATTGAAATAGCAAGGGAAGTAGAATTAGAAGTGGAGCCTGAACTGAATCACTGTAATCTCATGATAAAACTTGAAAGGATGAGGAGTTGCTTCATATGGCTGAACAAAGAAAGTGGTTTCTTGAGATGAAATCTACTCTTGGTGAAGATACTATGAAGATGAATGAAAAGATGGCAAAGGATTTAGAAAATTACATTGACTTAGTTGATAAAGCAGTAGCAGGGTTTGAGAGGATTGACTCCAATTTTGAAAGGAGTCCCAAGGTTGGTAAAAATACCATCAAACAGCATCACGTGCTACAGAGATATTGTTCATTAAAGGAAGAGCCGATCAATGTGACAAACTTCGTTGCTGCCTTCTTTTAAGAAATTGCCACAGCCACCCTAACCTTCACCAACCATTACACTCTGATCAGTCAGCAGCCATCAACATTAGAGCAAGGCCTTCCACCAGCAGAAAGATTCTGACTTGTTGAAATCTCAAATGATGACTAGCATTTTTTAGCAATAAACTATTATAAAATTAAAGCATGCATATTTTAGGCATAATGCTATTGCACACTTAATAAACTACAGTGTAGTGTAAGCATAACTTTTATATGCACTGGGAAACCAAAAACTTTATTCAACTCATTTTATTGTGAGATTTACTTTTTTGCTATGGTCTGGAACCAAACCTGCAATTTCTTTGAGGTATTCCTATAGCTGCTAAATAAGTTTTGGCTGAATAAAGAAATGGGTGGAACATTGTTTCTGTAATTTGCATTTGTCCTTTATATTTTATAAAGCATAATGTTTAATTTTTCATACTCTGGAATATAAATAATTTTAGCTTCCATGCTTTGGTCCAGCATAAATAGTGATTCTAAAGACAACAAATATTTGTTATGAAATTGTCATTTCCTTTTTCCATACTCACGGCAGACATCTTTAATCAATCATCACATTTTTATTATACAGTTAAAATGGGTTTTCAGAATCCTTATCAGTGTTTTAGGGAATCACCACCAATCAGAGTTGGCACAGGAGTTCTAACCAACTTCGTTCCTCATCCTTGAACACTTTCAGAGAAATCTCTCTCAGAAACCCACGACTTTTTAAGTTTTACAAGTATATTAATGAAATGTAACTATTTGCCTGTATATATCAAGAATTCTCTGAAGCCCACCATTATATGCCTTGTATGTCGTAGAATTCTTCTTTTGTGATCCCAAATGAGACTCCAGTGATACTTCCTATAATCAAATATTTTCTATATTAGACTATTATCAGTCACTATTTTTAAGCATAAGGCAGAAGTCACATTAAAGAAAATTACCACTTGAACTTCTCATAAGGACAACAGGGAAGAGAAGAAATATAAATGGTTGTGGATGAGAATTCTTAAACTACCTCTCTGCCAGCAAGGCCTGCCAGCACAGAAGCTACCTTGATGGTGCAGAGCAGGCCCCGCTGATTGATTTAGCAAGGAAAGAACCTTTGCATTCCTGTAGGTGTGGGATTATCCTCTTCCTGCTGCTCTGAAGCATCCGATCCACAGGCCACCACAAAGAAAGCTGTGTTCCTTAATTGAGGCAATAACAGACAGAACAAGAAAGGCGCTATGGCAGGGCATACTGAGAAGACAACTAACATCACTACTCCCTGCATAGCTAGGATTTGTGAGTCCGGCAAGGGGCCTGCAATAGCTCTGGTAGTGGCACAGTCCCAGACCAGTCTCCCAGGGCCTCCTCCAAATGCAGAATTGTATCTAAGGGTCAGGAAAATTCCTTTATCAACAACTTGCCTATACCCCTTGCTAGTGGTGAGAAGTGAATAGTGACTCTGAGAGAATGCCAACAGTAGAAGCTGACTACAGCTGGTTTAAAAAAAAATAAAACAGAACCTGATATTCCTAAAAATTCCACTTCCTCATGAACTCAATGCGTTCACCAAGGCAAAATCCTGTATGCAAAATCTTTTTATGATTTCTTAATTTAAATTTGTTTTATGTGGATTTTTAAAAACTTCTGAAAGATATTATTTCTTCTTTAAAACGGTGGAAGCAGCCAGTCATCTGCAATAAGGGTGAATATGGGGTTGTGATAAAGGGCTGGAAGCCAGGTGGCTGGAGGCTGGGGGAGGTATGCATCATCAGCATATCGGAGTAGGATATGAGGTAGTGAGTGCAGTCAAAACATTATCTGCTTGGGGCGCCTGGGTGGCTCAGTTGGTTGGGCGTCGGACCTTGGCTCAGGTCATGATCTCACGACTCGTGGGTTCGGGCCCCACATTGGGCTTGTGCTGACAGCTCAGAGCCTGCTTCGGATCCTCTGTCTTCCTCTCTCTCTGTCCCTCCCCCACTTGCAAAAATAAACAAACATTAAAAAAAAAACCACACATTATCTGCTTTATTGGAATTGTGGCTAATGCATCCATTTTGTATTAGTTTATCATGCATGGCACTAGGAATAACAGTAATAATAAGAATAGCTAATGTGTATTGGGCTGTTTTTGTGCCACACACTGTACTGAGTGCTTTACATGCTTTATCCTAATTGATTCTCAAGTCTAATTTAGGAGATATACATTTTCTAAACTTATGGATCAAAACACCAAAGAAAGGCTAAATGACACACAGAATGTCACACTGCTAATAACCAGAGGTACCAGAATCAAACCTAAGAAGTATAAGTTTGGAACATATTCTTATCCAGAAATAAAAGTTGAAAACCCACCATATTTTCCTCAAGGATGTTAGAAGCCAGAATGAACTCAAATTTATATAGAAGACAGATAGAAAGAAAATGTGACTGTTCCTTCTTCAGTCCCAGAAGAAAGAACTCTATGGATATGTCGGGCCCCTTTTTTCCAGGGCCCAAGTTTATTTCTTTTTTTTTTCTAACAATTATTCATTTTTTTAGAGAGAGAGTGCAAGTGGGGGAGGGGCAGAGAGAGAGGGAGACACAGAATCTAAAGCAGGCTCCAGGGTCTGAGTTGTTAGCACAGAACCCAAAGCTGGGCTTGAACTCACAAACAATGAGATCATGACCTGAGCCAAAGTCCAACGCTTAACCGACTGAGCCACCCAGCCACCCCCCAAGTTTATTTCTTAATAATTAAGAAGTTGTGTTTAAAAACACACACACACACACACACACACACACAATAGTACAGGGTTCTTACTCATGATCTCCTTGTTCAACTTTGTGTGTTTTAAATTCCTGAGAACATTTGTGTTTACTCTAGCACAGCAGCCTATGTGGACACTCCTGGTTATTATCATCCCAATTATACCAATCTGTGGTAGCGCAGCTAGCAGCTTGGACAAAATTCTAGCTACACCATATGATGATTTGGGTCATGATTCAGAGCACAACTAAGTATGTAGTCTCTGTTACTGAACCACAGAGGTTACTGAATTATGAGTATCCAAGTCCTTATGGTCTTGGAAGAATTTCTTAGAATCTGTCATTCACACCCTTACTGATTTGATTAGAAATCCTTCTTTCCAGGAAACCCTGGTACACTAATAAAATAAAATGTGGCACCTGCAATAAATAGGTGAGGCAATACATAGCTTGAAAATGATTTGAGAACAATATGATGTTTGTTATTCAAAAAGGATTAAACGCATGCAAAAATCAAACACAAAGTTAATTAAATTAAACTTTTCTTTTGATTTGTGAATGGAACTTTCATTTGTTATTCCAAAAACAGATAGTATGAGGGAAACATCAGACAAAACCAAATGGAAGAAATTCTATAAAATATCAAAAATTTCAAAATAATTTAAAATAAGCAAAGTCTGAGAAACCATTACTGTCTAAGAAGCCTGAGGAGACATGGGGACTAAATATACTGTTATCTCTTGGATGGATCCTTGGACTGAAAAAAAAATCATATAAAAACTAAGAAAGTCCAAATTAAGTCTGGAGTTTGGTTAATAGTAATGTACGAATGTCAGTTTTGACAAATACATTATGGTTATATAAGATGTTTAACAATGGGAGAAACTGGATGAAGGATATATGGGAGCTCTGTAATATTCTTGCAACTTTTCTATAGATCTAAAACTTTCTAAAATAAAGTTTATTTTAAAAAAAAACAAAGCTCTATCTCTTTCATACACACCTGCACGCGCACACACACACACACACACACACACAGCAGCCCATGCTGTATATGGCCGCATATTAAAAGAACAGCCATTAGCACTTAAACAGTGCATGCTATATAGTGAGCATTTCATATATATATATGAATGGTGGATTCCTTTCCTTAGTTTTTTAATAAAAAAATAATTTAAAAAATTTGTCCCTCATTACCTCAAATCTATACTCAGCCTCATTTTCAAGATCCTCCACAAGCTAGCCAAACTATTATTTTCTACAGATTATCAATATACTACTTCTGAGTCAAATAAGTCTTCTTACTCTCTCAGGATTGTGTAGCCTTCATTCCTGGCTTAGCTTTGTAGTCTCTTTACCCCAAAGCTGAACTGACCTTCCAACTCATTCTAGCTGTTTCAGGCTGAATTCAAGCTTCCCCAACTTTTAACAGTTGTTTCTAAACATCTTATTTTCCTGAAATCATCCTCCTCTGAATTTTTGCTGTCTACCTCTTCAGTTCAACAAATGTATACAAAATTGCCTAGAGTGGTCAGTCTAACGTTGTATGCATTTAGAATTCCCTTTAATCCAAGAATCATTTAGGTGAGATTTTTAGAGGCAAGGAGAGGTGGGAAAGAGAGATCACAAAAGACATAAGGAAAATTTGGGGAATAATCAATATGTTCCTATCTTTTAAAAAAAAATTTAACATTTATTCATTTTTTAGAGATAGAGACAGAGACAGAGTGTGAGTGGGGAGCAGGCTCCAGTCTTCAAGCTGTCAGCACAGAGCCTGATGCGGGGCTCAAACTCACCAATGGTGAGATCATGACCTGAATTGAAGTTGAACGCCCAATTGACTGACTCACCCAGACCCCCAATATGTTCCTATCTTGAGTATGATGGTGGTTTAATGAATATAGACACAATATCAATTTTATTGAAGTATACACCTTATATTTATTCAATTTATTGTATGTCAATTATAGATTTACGATGTTAAAATCTCTATGTGATTGCATGTTTTAATTTCTAATTTATTGGCGTGCCTGGGTGGCTCAGTCAGTTAAGCATCCGACTTCAGCTCAGGTCATGATCTCACAGTTCATGGACTCCAGCCCTGAGTCGGGATCTGAGCTGACAGCTCAGAGCCTGCAGCCTGCTTCAGATGCTGTGTCTCCCTCACTCTCTGCTCCTTGCTTGTGCTCTCTCTCTCTGTCTCTGAAAAATTAATAAATATTAAAAACTTTAATTTCTAATTTATTTATGGTTTTATGCAATTATTATATGATTTGTATTATTTGCTGAGTTTTAGGCCAAAAACAAATCTCAATTCTAATTTCTGAAAAGATTATATGAGCAGAGGTATTCTTTTTTTTTTTTATTTCTAGGAGGGAGAGAGAGAGATAGTGTGAGCAGGGGAGGGTCAGAGAGAGAGGGAGTCACAGACTGAAACAGGCTCCAGGCTCTGAGCTGGCAGTCAGCACAGAGCCCGACGCGGGGCTCGAACCCACGAACCGCGAGATCATGACCCAAGTGAAAGTCGGACGCTTAACCGACTAAGCCACCCAGGCGCCCCTGAGCAGAGGTATTCTAATATTAAATAATTTGTGACATATGTTTTATCTCATTTATCTATTAAGGATTGAGAAAATAGTCACTGACTATTATGGTATCCTTGTAAACTGCAGACTAATTGCACTTAAAACAAATTTAAAAAAGCAAATCAGTTCATTGCCATGGGCTTCTAATACAATGCCAGGTTTGTGCCATGGAGTCACATCTTCATCTGGTTCTTCAGCCTTCACATCATCCTCAAGAAACTTAGCCTAAACCCTTCAGCCATTTTCTAATTACTACCACTACCCTTCATCTTCTTTTATCTGGAAATAGTGACATGACTTGTGTGGCTGAACTGTACCATATTACTTATGATTTGTCTAGAATTGACTACATCCTGACTGCAGATTCCTCACTGATCAGCACCTGTGCCATCAATTTTGGCTCTGGATCATTGGTATATAAGAGACCTCAACCTGAGAATGAAGGTGGCACAGGATCTAGCTGCAGTCTTCCCTTGGGATTTAGTCTTTTTGACCGGTTTCCTGTCTGGGTCCATTCTTAATTCAGTAGTCCCCTGTCTTCTGCTCTACTGCTAACTTGTGTCCTCCCCTCTCCCCTCACCACTCCCTTTTTAAACTCATCTTGCTGCCTGCGGTGCTGTTTCGTTAAACACTGAATCAGCTCCACCTTCTTGCCCTGCTTCACCAAACTCACCTACCATATTCAACGTGGTGTGGTGAGTAATTTACTTTCTCTTATGTGCTATACAATCTCATCCACCCAAACCACTAACAATGACACTTACAATTTTTGCATTTGCGATGCCAAATAAAAATTTTGCTCCTTTATTTTAATTCTCCTTTTATGCATTACATATAGCAAGATTATCCCACTGTGCACTATAGTGGAAAGAGCTGCGTAATTGGAGGCAGAAGGCTCTCTGAATCCTAGTCTATACTAGCTGGACTAACTCAATTAAACCTCACTAAGCTCCAGTTTCCTCACATTTCAAATGACACCATGACAGTTAAATGAAATAATAAAGGTACAATATTTTACAAGTTATAAAATGATATACAGATGCAAAGTATCACAAATAGGCAAGGTGTATTTATTCTTAATATAGGTATATTTCTTTGGCTCTTTGAAAAATTAAGTAACATTCCATTTCTGGGACTAAAAGCTATCAAACCTTTCTGAAAGCCTCACAGTAGTTTGGTAGATATAAAACTAGAGACAAAAATTGCCTTTCTGAATACTAGAGCTTTATGTAGGAGATGAAGCTAAAAAGATATAAAACACAGACTCACTTCAATATGGAGAAGTGGATAAAATTGAGGTACTAATCAAAATGTTTGAAGACTGTCATCCTTCTAAGAATAATGCCATGCTTAAGAGCCATGTGCTCAACATCTGCAAACCAAAAGCAAATGAAAAATTCTATTAGCTTGTACCAGAAATGTGAATACTCAGCTGAAACTAAGACTATTGTGGGGGGTATAATTCAAAGTAATATCAGGATGGAAATGATGAGTGAGGAGAAAAGGTAAAAATTATTACATAAACACAATTTATTTTGGAAAAGCATATGAGCACATGCAAGGCAGCAAAATCTAAACTTTCTCTTGGTAATTGAATAGCAGAGTCAGCACAGGGTTTCAGAAGAAAATCAGAAACCAAACTAAACCAAAGCAGTTTTATCTGAAAATATTCCTGATCCCCCCAGGCCAACTTACGTACTTAATTTTTTATGCTCTAATTGTCCTTTGCACTTACCTCCATTGTAACCATAGTATACTATACCCATCTGTGCATGTGCCAGTTTCACTTACGTACTCTTTTTGAAATAAACTATGCCCTTTTTTTCCTTTTATGTCCCCAATGCCAGGCATGTTGCCTGACACGTGGTGACCAAAGTTATGAAATGACAAAGGAACTGCATTTTGGTCAGTAACATGTCTGATGATGAATCTCAGCTTTTTCTCAGGACAGCAAATAAAAATATACTCATTTTAAAATACTTAAATCTTGGTGAATGGCTTCCAGAAACAGCCTCATTATTTTATTGAAACTGAACTATTTTGCACCATTCTATTCTAGATAGAGTTTTAGGGGCTATCATTCAGAGAGCAGTATTCTGGGCAAGATCAGTCACCTGGTTGATATCTGATGCCAGTGAAAGCAAGGTCACAGAGTCAGCCCCAATACATGTCAGACAGAGAGGCCAAAAAGGTCTGTCAGGTTACATGCTGAACAACTCTATGGAAGCACCATTCACATAGAGTAAACGTGAAGAGTCACAGTAATGTAATATGCACAACCCATATGATAGTACTGATGTCACGTAGCTTTTTGATGATGAAATTAGCCTATTTTGCAGACAAAATATTTCTACCTAGTCCCTAAGCTATTTCACAGGTTTGTGCCTTTGTTTCAACTATAAATAATTAATATCCATAGACTATTCAATGGATGACTATATTTCAATGACTATAAAAAATGGCTCATATCTTGTAAATTTCCGTCATAGAGCACCAGTTCTGTGGGCTGGTAGTAGATAGCTTAGTAAAAGTGGTTGAGGGGCCGAAGAGCCTGAAATTAAGTCCTCCATTAAGAGCAACCTTGGGCTCCACATAGCCCTAATTCCAGGAAAAGCTTCAGCTGAAGCCATCCTCAGGACCACCCTAGGATCAGCCATTCCAAAAGAAATGTCTAACATTCCTGTAGTCTGAGTCAGGACTGGGAACTGCAGGTAGTCACTCTGTACAAACTAGCCTCACTATCACTCACTGCTTGCCTAACCCCAGGTAGGCCCTTTGAGCTCATCTTATAATTGGTCATTTTCAAAGGATTCTCAAAGGTCATGATTGGGTCCTGCCAAAAGTAATACTGAACGGTCAAAACTATAACCATGAGCGTTGTACAATTATAATTGTTGCTTATGTGATGATGCAAAACGTACAACATGTGCACTGTAACACCCCCATCCCTTACCCCATAAAAACTCTGCTCGCCATTGTTTGAGGCTTCTCCTTGCTGCTGCTGTGCTGGTAGACAGGTGAGCCCCTGCTCGAGCTTGTAATAAAGACCCTTATATACTTGCATTGGTGACAGCTCCTTAGAGGCCTCAAGGGGACTCACGATTTGGGCACAACAGGGCCAGTTGGGTCACACAAACAGGAATAAACAGGCAAATTATTTCATTTAAAATATCTCAGACCCTCTTATATGCTAATACAGTAATCTATAGAAGAAATTATATTACAGTGTCTCTTTAATTTATTTTACCTCAAACACTTCAAGAAGCATTTTGCAGGACTAGTGTGATTTCATGAACCACACACAAAAACACTGCTCTGGAGCACAGCACCCACCCACAACCATCAAAAGCTATGAGGATGAGACCTATACTTTTAACAAGATCCCACAGGAGATTTTTATGTATTCAAATGGACACCAGTCAGTGGACTCACATTTGGAAACAACTACACACATTAGCCCTATTTCTCAACCTTAGTAGAATGATTTCTATTCTCAAAAGTTAAATACTTGAGATTTGTGGTCAAAATCTTTCACAGACCCCAAAATCTTCTCTCACATCTTTGAACAAATATGCTAAATAGTCTGATTTTTAGTTCCAGAATTACCACTTAATAATAAATCAACTTCAGACTTCTGATACTGCTAGCAAGGCTTCTCACTTGTTGAATCTAGGCATTTCAATATGCATACCTAAGGGATTAAAAGAGTATTAAGATGTTCAAAATGCAAATAAACACCTGGAGGCTTTTACTCCCTAGGGTTCTTTTACATAGGCATCCACAGAATCCTGGAAGATTGGAATTGAAAGGGATGCCTACAGAGGTTAAGTTATTTACCCATAGTCAGAGAGCTCATTAGTAGCAAGACTGCAGGGTTATTCAGAGTTCTCTTATTTTGGTGCTGTTCCTTCTATTCAAAGCAACAGCATTGAGAAATATATTCTGAATTCCTCTACCACTCACAGCTACAAATCTATTCCTTGGGCAGCCTCTATGTCCTCATAGTAGGAATTATACTAGAGAAGGGGGAACAAAAAGGATGTTTTAGATTTCTAATAATAGCTTTATTTTTTAATGTCCCAAGTTTTTATTTAAATTCTAGTTAGCTAGCATATAGTATATTAGTAGTTTCAGGAGTAGATTGCAGTGATTCATTACTTACGTATAACACCCAGTGTTCATCATAACAAGTGTCCTCCTTAAGACCCATCACCCATTTAGCCCATTACCTGCCCACCTCCCTACCATCAACCCTATTTGTTCTCTGTAGTTAAGAGTTTCTTTTATAATTTGCCTTTCTTTCTCTCTTTTTTCTCTTTTGCCTATGTTTATCTGTTTTGTTTCTTAAATTCCACATATGAGTGAAATCAAATGGTATTTGTCTTTCTCTGACTTATTTCCCTTAGCATATACATTCTGGTTCCACCCATGTCATTGCAAATGGCAAGATTATACACCTCTTCTTTATCTATTCATTAGTTGATGGACATTTGGGGTCTTTCCATAATTTGGCTTTTGTAGATAATGCTGCTCTAAACATCAGTGAACATGTGCCCCTTTGATCAGTATTTTTGTATCTTTTGGGCCCTAGTAGTGCAATTGTTGGGTCATAAGGTAGTTGTACTTTTAACTTTTTGAGGAACCTCCATACTCTTTTCCAGAGAGGCTATACCTGTCTGCATTCTCACCAAAAATACAAGAAGGATTTCTCTTTCTCCAAATCCTCAGAAATACCTGTTGTTACTTGTGTTGAGTTTAGCTATTCTGACAGGTGTCAGTGATACCTCATTATAGTTTTTTATTTGTATTTCCCTGATAATGAATGATGTTGAGCATCTTTTCTTTTGTCCATTGGCCATCCATATGTCTTCATTGGAAAAATGTCTATATATATGTCTTCTGCCCATTCCTGAAATGGATTATTTGTTTTTTGGATGTTGAGTGTTAAAAGTTCTTAATAGATTTTGGATACTAACCGTTTATCCAATATGTTATTTGCAAATATATTCTCCCATTCAATAGGTTGTCTTTTAGTTTTACTGATGGTTTCCTTCACTCTGCAGAGGCTTTTTATTTTGATGAAGTCCAAATAGTTCATTTTTGCTTTTGCCTCCCTTGCCTCTGGAGACATGTCTAGGAAGAAGCTGGTGATGACAAAGAAGTGCTGCCTGTGTTCTCCTTTAGCATTTTGATGATTTCCTGTCTCACATTTAGATCTCACATCCACTTTTAATTTATTTTGTGTATGGTGTAAGAAATTGGTGCAGTTTCATTCTTCAGCATGTTGCTGTCCAGTTTTCCCAGCATCATTTGTTGATGAGGCTGTCATTTTTCCACTAGATATTCTTTCCTGTTTTTTTTTTTTCAAAAATTATTTGACCATATAGTGGCGGTCCATTTCTAGGTTTTCTATTCTGTTCCATTAATCTGTGCGTCTGTTTTTAAGCCAGTATCATGCTGTATTTGTGAGTACAACTTTGTAGTGTAGCTTATAGTCCAAAATTGTGATGGCTCCAGCTTTGGTTTTCTTTTTCAAGATTGCTTTGTCTATTTGGGGTCTTTTGTGGTTCTACACAAATTTTACGATTGTTTGGTTTAGCTCTGTAAAAATGCTGGTGTTATTCTGATAGGGTTTGCATTAAATGTATACATTGCTTTGGGTAGTAAAGACACTTTAACAAAATCTTTTCTTGCAATCCATAAGCACAGGATATATTTCCATTGTTGTGTGTCCTTTTCAAACTCTTTCAGAAGTGCCCTATAATTTTCAGAATACAAGTCATTTACGTATGTTCCATCTATCCCTACTTTGTTGAAGATTTTTATTAAAAAAATGGAGTCTGTACTTTGTCAAAAGCTTTTTCTGTATTTACTGAGAGGATAATATAATTCTTATCTTTTCATTTATTAATGTGGTTATCATGCTTATTGACTTGCAAGTATTGATCCACCCTTGAAGCCCAGGTCCAGCTTGATTTTGGTGATTGATTCTTTTAACATGTTGTTGGATTCAACTTGCTAGTATCTTTTTGAGAATTTGTGCATCCATGTGCATCAGGGATATTGGCCTGTAATTCTCTTATAAGTAGGGTCTTTGGTTTTGGAATCAAGGTGATGCTGGCCTTGTAGAATGAGTTATGAAGTTTTCCTTCCTTTTCTATTTTTTGGAACTGTTTGAGAAGGATGTATTAGCTCTTCTTTAAATGTTTGGTAGAATTCCCCTGTGAAGCCATCTGGCCCTGGACTTTGCTTGTTGGGAGACTTTTGATCACTGATTCAATTTCTTTGCTGGTTATCAATCTGTTCAAATTTTCTATTTCTTCCTGTTTCGATTATGGTAGTTTATATGTTTCTAGGAATTTATCCATTTCTTTCAGATTTCCAAGTTTGTTGTCATACAATTTTTCATAATATTATGTTTTAATTGTTTGTATTACTGTGGTTTTAGTTGTAATCTCTCCTCTCTCATAATTTTATTTATTTTGGTCCTTTGTCTTTTCTCTTTGATAAGTCTGGCTAAGGGTTTTTCAATTTTATTAATTTTCAAAAGAACCAGCTCCTACTTTCATTGATCTGTTCAGAGTTTTTGTGTGTTTGTTTCTATCTCATTTATTTCTGTTCTAGTCTTTATTATTTACCTTCTTCTTCTGGCTTTAGGCTCCATTTACTCTTTCTTTTCTAGCTCCTTTTGGTGTAAGGTTAGGTTGCATATTTGAAATTTTTCTTACTTCTTGATGTAAGCCTGTATTGTTAAATACTTAACTCTTATGACTGCTTTTGTTTCATCCCAAAGGTTTTGGACTGTTGTGTTTTCATTTTTATTTGTTTTCTTCTTTAATTTCCTGGCTAATCCATTCATTCTTTAGTAGAATGTTCTTTAACCTCCATTTAAACTCCCCTGCAGAGGTTTTCCATGACTATAGTGGGAAGTGTTTGGATCTTGGCCAAAGTGTGGTGAGTTTTAAGTACGTGTGCTCTGGTCTGCTTATTAAAAGAGGATTGATCCTAGGTCCCCTAGAAATGAGGCTGTACGGCACTCTATGGTCAGTAGACTTAGTGCATTCAAGATTTGTGCTAGTCTAAGGGGGAAGAGCCTACTACTTTGGTTCTCAGGTACACATGCCCTAGTAAAGAAGCACCTGCAGAGCACAGGAAGGTGGCTTGGGGTAAGCAGATCAGGCCTCCACTGTAGGTACTGTGTTGTTCACTGGAAGTCAAACCATGCTGACGGATGGAGGAGAAAAATGGCGGTAGCCCTCTCCCTCATCCCTAGAGCGGGGACTTTCTGTCCACCACTCTTCAGGAAGTGCTCACAGAACAGAAAACAATCTCTCCTCATGTGTCCCAGGCATCCCTCAAACTCCTGCCTTCACCTTGCCTATGTCTGAGCCATCTACCCACCCGCACAGGCACCTGTTGTTATCTTAGGTATACTGGCTGTTTCAAAACTTCAAACTTTAGGGATCTAGTACAGCATAAACTCACACTGGCCTTCTAGGGGAGAGTCTCCCTCCACTGGGGCAGGGGTTGGTTCATCTTAGAAGGGCAGTCGCATCAACACACAGGAGCTTGGAGTTCAGAGTAAAGCACAACAAAAAGTCTGGGTCCAAGTTAGCCATCCTCAGCAGACTTCTCTACCCCTATGCTTAAAGGATAGGGAGCACAATAGTGGCCACCGGCTATTTATTGTCCTCTGAGAAGCAATGTCACTTCTCTCAGGTGCGCTTCGAGAAGGGAAAATTGTCCCCCCCCCACCCCCACCCCCCCCACTCAATGCTTCCCAGGAGA
>NW_027532406.1:8420567-8566414 GCF_008692635.1 Crocuta crocuta | reverse complement strand
CCCACCCCCACCCTCCCCACTCAATGCATCCCAGGAGATCTTCAGGCAGCTCCATTTGCTCCTGGGCCTCTGCCTTCCTTCTCCACAGGAATACTACCGTACATGTTGGGCTCAACGCTAGCCACAGCACAGATGTCTAAAAAAACAATCTTTGAGCTCCACTGTTGTAAAAACTCAGCTCCTTTTGTTTTCCCAGTCAATGGCTTTAGGGATTATTTTCCTTGCGTGATCCTCTGTGCACTCTTCTCTCTTTCTTTCCCTCTCTCTCTCTTTCTTACCTCTCTCTGTGATCAGGGCTCTCCCCCCCACAGTATCCATGATCCTTTTTCCCCTCAAATCACATTTCTCTGCACCTCCTACTTTCCACAATATGGCCTCTTTTCTCCCTCTAGCTATGCCATTTGTTCTCTTAGTCCTCAGATCAATATTTTTGGTGTACAGAATGATTTGATATTTATCTAGCTGTGTAGAAGGAATGAGGCAAGCATACAGTCTTCCTACCACTCTGCCATCTTAACTCCTACCCTTAACAATACCTTTAAAAACAATTACCTGAAGATCAAATAAAGACTCCAAAGTGCTGTCCAGATGAAACAGACACTCCCAGTATCTATCACCCAATCCCCTACTCAGTCCAATGCTGCATCATCATTATCATCTCATCATCTCTTACCTGAGCTATAACAATAATTGCATAATCAATCTTGTGTCCCTCTAAAGAAAAAGTGATCTTTTTAAAACAGAGAAAACTGATCATGTTATTTTTTTTCAACCCTCCAGTAATTCATTACTATTCTTTGGGTCCATTCTTCGGATCCATAACCCATAGGCCCCTGTATGATCCTTCCCCTTCAATTCTATTTCTGGCCAGTCTCCCTTTGTGTACCAGGTTTCAACCATACTGATTTTGTTGTTTCTTAATTGTGCTATATAGTTTTTCCTCATTTTAATATTTTGCTATATGCTTTCTATCTACTAGAATATTTCCTAAATCCAAGCCAAGGTCAACATCTTCACTTAGCTAACAATAAATCAACATTCAGTTCTCAGGTTTGGAATCTATTTATTCTGAGATCCCTTTTCTGACCCTTATTAATGAACTGGCTGTTCTATCCCTCTGCCTCTCTATTTTTTACTTAAATGATACCTTTCTTAGATGGTGAGCACCATGAAGGCAGATACCTTCTTAGTAAATAAATCCTCAGTCTGCCTAACTCACAGTGGTGATTCAAAAATATTTATGGACAGAAGAAACAAAAAGGAAAAGGAATGAAGAAGAGTAGATAGAATAGAGGAAAGGAGAGGAGAGAGAAAGGGAAAAGAAAGCAGAAGAAAGAAGGAAGCATGAAAACAAGATGTTATTTTCTCTAAAACAACACCCTTAATATGATAAATTCTCTTTATCTGGTATGATTGGGGAAGAGATATTCTGATTAAAACTCATTTATTTAATTAAGTTACAGTTCAACATTTCAAAACTTAATGAGGATAATGCACATACAGATAAAACAACACAAAAAACTCAGTGTACCAAATACAGTACAAACCCTTTATCAAACAAATAACATAATGAAATGGGCAAAATTTACCAGATGCATTAAAACATTGAGCAACATACCTAGGCATGCAACCATTTTTCCTGAAAAAGCCAGCACATTCTAAAACGCAGAAGCACTGTAAAACATTAAGTCATTCACTGCTCAATTAAAGATTATATTAAAGAAATAATCTTTCTATAAGTTTGGGAGCAGCAACATATATTTTTGGCAGCAAAATGACTCCATAGTTTTGATGATAAATTTTTATTCCTACAAAGAGAAGTCTGAGGCCCTGTATATGTCTATAAGAAGTAGACAGGATCTTAATTTTGAAAGTCTCATGTTAGACATCTAAGACCACACACTGTAAAAGCACATACAGTTCAATTTATCTGTCTTGGAAGGAAAGTGAGCCAGCTGGACCCTGCTGGGATTTGTACCTGAAAGTAACAGGAAGATTTGAAGTTCCAGAAAAGTTCTTAAGGCATACCAGTTAAGCAAAATAAGAAGAAATACATTATTTTTAGTAGGCCATTAGCTGAGCAAACAAAATCAAATTAAATGCCATAATTACAGAGAAAATAAAAAGATATCTACATACATATTCTCATTTTAGGTCTCAGCTATTTCTCTATAATTGAATTTTTTTTTTCATCTAGCTTTAGATATATCAATACTCAAAAAGCATTCCCCCCCCATGCCACTTCCAAAAAACCCTGCTTTTTGTGATCTAACTCAGAATCACAGATTCTTATAGCTGGAAGCAATCTTGGAAATAATTTAGTCCAAATCTTCATTCTACACGGTAAAGGAACTGAAGCCAAGAGACAGTAAAGGACCTAGCAAGTACCACTGTGAGATATTGACACAGAGTGGACCAGAACTCTAATCCTCTCAGAAACTGGATTTCTGAACACTGGATCACTCTAGTGAGCACCCATATTTTTTTCTATTCAAGGTATTTTTTTTTCTTTTCAAAGCAAATGCATCACATCCTATTTGAGCTTATAGACATCTAAAACTCCCAGATGGTTTCATATCAACTTCCTCTAAGGAAAATCACCAACATCCTGAATTTGCGTAATAGATCATGTTTACTCTAAATGAAGAACTTTATTTATATCCATGTTATATTCTATCCTGGTGCTTTCAAATCACTGCTCCTGCCTTTTGAGATCAATTTGAATTGTAGATCTGTATTCATGGCATTAACTACTCCCACCAGGCCTGGATCACCTATGAATCTGAAGAGTATACCTTCTGAATCTTCACTTAGGTCACAGGGAAGACACTGAATAGGGAAGGCAGAACTGTAGCCAACCAGGCTACCATGAGACTTGATGCATGAATCAAGACCAACAGTATGAGGTTGCTCAGTAGGCACTGAAGTTTCTTTCATTAAACCCAATTCATTTCTAACCTGTTTTTAATTCCATAATAAACACCATTGCATTGACTACATATAAAGCCTTTCAAAATAAAATCTTGTATTCTTGCATGTATTACAGTTGACAAAATACTCCTATATATATTTCATCTGCAGTTTAGTGAAGGTAAAGAAATCAAGAATTTCTGTTTTGTAGAGTAAGAAATTAAGTTTCAGACAGGTTAATTGACTTATTCACCATCAGTAAGCTAATAAGTATTGAGGCAGTGTCCCCATACACTTATTCTAGCAGTTTTATGTTATTTTATTTGGATACCATAAGTAATTGTCAAAGACATAACTGACAGGAATTCCGGGGCTACAAAATCCCAAGTGTATAATATCTGATTTTTTGAACACCATGAAGCTGAACAGAAAGAGAGAAATATTTTAGAAGACTTCCATGTATTTTCTCAAGATGGACTCTATAGGATTTCACAAACCCTGTTTTAAATATTTACCATAAACATAAACACACATACATGAATCCCAATTTGTTATTTTCTGTTTTGAATACCTAAGATAGCTCACCCATCCTGCCCTTTGAAACAGTAAATATACCTTTATAGTCAAGAAAAAGAACCTACTTATCAGGCCAAAAAGAGGAGGTACCTTACCAAACACCAACAACAGGGTGTATTTTTGCCCCCATTACTCCTGTTATTCAAATAATGCATGCACTCAGTTTCTTGATATCTCCCTAGTTTCCATGTAGAGAATATGGAAAAATCCCAAAGACCTGCAGCCAATCTTCAATCATTCCTGCATCCAAAGTCTAGCTTATACCTACTATTCTACACTTGGATCCCACACTCATGATCCCTGATCATGCTGAGCACTGTACGAATACATAAAATGCTTCACAGTTACATAACATTTTAGATATCATTGTGATCCTCAGACTACTTAAACTAAATAAACAGTACAGATACCACTATTTCCATTTTATAGGTGAGTAAGTGATACCAAAAAATTCAATGACCTGTCCAAGGTCACGAGAATTACTGAGTAATTGAAATAGTTCATAAACTAAAGTTTTCTCACTCATATGAGTGGAAAAACCCAACAGTAATTCAAAGATGTGACTTCAAAAAATTAAATTAGATTAAATTAAATTTAATTTAATTTAAAAATTAAATAGATAACATTACTACCCCTGTTCAAATGCTGCATTATAAGAATTTAGGAACAAAGATGTAAATATCCCTCTTGATCTCATCTATAAGGTATTCAAGGCCTCCCAGAGTCTTCATAACAATCTTTTAAGTCTTTTAATGCCATATCATAGTTCAAAAGCAGCAAATACTTTAAACTATGCTTTTCATGAGTTGGAAAGATCTCCTATTCTGTTACATAGAGTGAGATAATAAGAAGATGAAACTCAGATGGATTAAGTTATCTTGTCTAAAGAAAATAAATACATTCTATTCAAAAAAGGTGGAAATACCCTGTTCAACCTAGTGAATGAACCGGTGGTAGTGAAAGGTGTGAATCATAAAGCCAAATACAGTGCAATGAGGAAGCAGCTGATTTCAAAGGATATAATAGTAAAGTGCCAAAGCAATAAAAACTTAGAAGAATGAAGAAAAATGACAAAGTGCATTATGACTCTGAATAATATCTTGACAGGAAATGAAATGAAGGGCTCAGCAGGCTCCTGCACATTAAAAACCATGCCCCATATAATGTGGGCTGTACCTTCTCTGAGGAGAAATCACAGCCAAGCTAAATGTAGAACAGGGGAGAACAAAACACTGAGAAGCAGAAACTCACACAAAAACAGATCATTCAAAACATGTTCTAGAGCAGTGGTTCTCCAGGAGTGATCAGTGGGCCAGCAACATCAGTGTCACTTGGGAAGTTGTTTAGAAATGCAAATTATCAACAGCTAGGCCTACCAAATCAGAAACACTGGGGGTGAAGCCTGGCAGTCTATGCTTTTACAAGACCTCTAGGAAATTCTGAGTCTTAGCCCAGTGAAAAATATGGTAGTCTAGTTACCATACTTACCCACATCACTTGCTTCTTGGCAGTGCTTTCAGTTAAAGAATGTGAGCATTAGATGGTGAGTGGGGTGTTTCCATCTGCTGAGCCCTAAAAATGATATAGTTTTGACACATCCCCACAACCCACTGTGGGCACTATAAAAGTGCCATTTGACACTATCCTGTGAAAGCTTAATAAGTGCAATGGGACAGGTATGAGATAATTAATCATTGAAACATAGCCAACATACAGTTAATTAAACATAATTTACTGTTCCTCAATCATTTAGTCCTTAGGGCAGTGGTTATCTCATGTTAGCACAGTTATAGATGTTTAGCATACAGAGGATTCACCTGGGAAGGACTTTTGTTAAAAGATTCCTGAGCCCCTTCCCTATAGTTTTTAATTCAGTAGGTAGGGGATGCAGCAGAAAATTTTGATTTCTAACAAGTTTCCATGTGATGCTGATACTGCCAACTCAAGGACCACACTTTGAGAACACCTGAACTAAAGAACAAAAATTTTCTTAAAGTGTTTTAGGTACACTGACTGGCCTAATGGTGGGCTGCTAAAAGTTTAACAGCTGGCTCCCCAGGGAGGGAAGGAAAAACAACAAAAATTATTTGTAACATTTGCTAATGTCCTAGTATAAATACCCCAACCATGACCCACATCAATCTACCAACGTGGTATCACTGAGCTCTGAGTTAGGAAGAGATGTGCACAGTCCACTTACAATAGCCAGCTCCACTGTGCCAATTGTGGCCATCTCACATTTCTCTGCCCTTGATAATGTGTAAAAACTGCAACACCATGCTGCTTAAATTTCACAGTTCCCCAAGGAAGGAGTTTGCTAAGTCAAAGAGATGTTTCAATCTAATTCTGTTTCATTCATTGGTGAGTCACTGTATCTAGCAGGAGAGTGATGTAAAGATCCATTTCTCACAACAAAACTTACAGTAAATTTCCCCCAAATGGAGATGCATCACCCTGGGTATCTAACACCCAGAACTTGATTTGACAATGGCCTTGGCAGCAGACTCTCTGCTAAAAAATGGGGATAGTGAAAAGTAAATGGGAAAATATAAAAGCTGTATTGCTGGGCAAATCCTGCAGTGGGGTCTCTAAAGTAAAACGTAGGTGATTCCATCTAAGAGTTCAAATATTGAATGTGGTCAAACCACTATGAGTACATGGCAAATAACGGAGTTCTTTTTAAAGTATGAAAAAAAAAATGCTAGAATGAAACAGTCAGAAACCTTAAAAACAACCAGTAAGAAAATATTAAAGGAAAAGAACCACATTCTTCTTTCCTTTCCTTATGAACTACTACTAAACATACATACATACATACTACTACTGAACAAAAATTACTTGTTGACTCTGTGAAATCATGGCACCTCCCTCCCTCAGACTTTTTAAAAAATTTATACTCTCTCAACTGACCAGTTCTCCAGTTTGGTCAGTATTCATGGTCAGAATCGTGACTCACACTGGATTACCAGCCCCTAAATAATCAAACTGTGACCATAAAAGTAAAATCTACCCAAGATCTTCCTTGATTTGTGAAGGTACAGAGAGTTTCTTTGATCAGCATGCAGAAAAAACATGGATCAGCAAACTAGATGCCTTTATAAAAGTTCTTTTCTTCAAATCTACTTATCAACAGATTCTCCCAACCAGTCAAAAATATTGTTGAATATCTAACATCTGAAGTATTACCATTGTAAATAACCATCAAAAGCCTTTTCGTTAAGGGCAAAATGACATCCGATTTAAATAAAAATTTTCTCCACGTACTAATGAAAGTAGTTACTTTCATCTAATATAAGGGACAAAGATAGCTGGCCTTCTGTGTCACTTGCCATTCCCACACTTCCCAAGCTTTCACCCAACCCTTTCACAAAGTTGCCATTAGCAAGCAGTGCCCCCACCCCACCCCACCCTGAAGAGCTTAACCTACATAGAGTTCACTGAAGTCATTCAGCACAGCTCCGTAATTCCACACTTGAAAAGTCTCTGTTGTTGTTGGACCACAGCCAAAACAAAATTAAAGCATTTCCTATTCAATTTTGCCAACTGCAGGAACTCATTCACTTAAAGCTTGATGACAATGAGTTGATTCAATTGCCATTCAAAAAAAAGCAGTTTTGTAAAATGTGTTTCCTGTCAGCAGCCCACACTAAGCTTCCATTCTTTCTGTCCCCCCACCCTTTCTATTTTTTCCCAAAGATTTAGAAAAAGTTACATCCTGAGAACCTTGCTGTTTAAGCAGTCCCACTGAGAAAGTCACTGGATTCCAAAACACATACTATTATATATCATATACATACCATTGTGATCCTGAGGAAAGACATAATCAGCAAGGTTTATAAACCTCCTTGACTCTCTGCTTCCACTTGTCCATGGTTCTGCTTACAGATTTCTCCCTACTCATAGCTTTGAAGCCCACATGAGTCATTCCTTCCCTTAATCCAAACCCTAATGACAGTACAGGTTTACATCTGAAGAGTGTTATTATTTTCCTCCTCTATCATTCATTTCATCAACAAGGGAAATACTGTGTTTTTCAAAAGAAAGTATAGATTAAATAAGACCTAAGTGGTTTCTTTTTAGTGGAGATTCTAGAATAATACTAAAAGTTATGACATCTTTAATGATGCATGACTTAAAAGAATACAAAGCAGACCCACAACCATGGGAGTAAAGCCACTAATCACTTATAGAGCATTCAGCACAGTGGAGATCATATAGATTCATATTTCCTAAAATTCAGAACACACTGAGTACATGTTAGGTGATTCATATATAAGCAATTTTGCTTTAATAATAATGTGTTTAGGACCTTCAACTTAGTAATAAATGGTATCTACTTTTAGTGTTATTGTTATTAAAATCATGTTCCTTTGTCTTCTAGAAGCTAATTCTTTAAGAAAACTACTAATCTTTGGAAGGCAAAAAAAAAAAAAGTTTCATTGTGCATGACAATACTCAAAGATAAATAGTGGATGCCTGGAGAGCTATGCAGGGGCATATGTTGAAGTCATGTCTAAATTCAGCAGAAAAAAAAAGTGTCTTCATCAAATAGAGGTAATTACCATAGGTTTCAGTAGCATATCTGTTATGTATATGCCCCACTCCTATCCATCCCCAGTCCTAGACTTTAAGATTCTCTAGCAGAGGAATTGTGCATTCACATATGTGTAAGCATGTGTGTGCTAATGTCTTACACTGCTGTATTATTAATTCTTGGACAATAGAACCTATTTTGCAAATTTTAGACAAGTTGAATACATTGATGTGGAAACACTAAGATGTAGCTGAATAAATACTGTACAAAATGCAGGAGGTCTATGTTCTGGAACCAGCTGATAAAAGGAAGTTATCTGTAACCTCACATAAATCACTGAACTATTCCATGCTGGTGTTTATAAGAAGTTGGACAGGATGATATCTAAGGCCTTTTGCAGCTCCAAAATCTATCATTTCACTGTCCCTTCGTTTTTATTTGGAGAAGACATTGTGACCTCTGTTATCTATATGTCAATATAGTCGTACTTCAAAAAAAAAAATGAAAGAAAAGAAAAGAAATAGGATCAAGGGTACGCTCTGTTTAAAATAGTTGAAAGTTGTGAAAGTATCAAATAGAACAGTCTGTGATAATGCTGCATGGCCCCAGAAAATTTTAAATGAGAATCTGAGCCTGGTTTGCTTTTTAGAGCTGAGCCTCTCAAATCTGATTCTCCTCATTCTGTGACATTTGTCAATGAATACTAGTGATCATCTGCTTGATGATGTTTCAGCTAGAGGTTTATACTGGTGATTGGAATGAGAGGAAAGGAAGAAATGTGACTACAGAAAGGAGAGCATAACCTAGAAAATGAAAAAAAGAAGGTAAATATTCTAGTTCTCAGATGACATATGACATGGATATTAGTGTTTTGCAGAGAAGTCATAAAAATGTACAGAATTACTAAGCATGCAACTATGTGAAATGCAATCTAATAAATGTCTTATCAAAGCAAAACTCATAATAATAAAATTTTTCATCCATTCTATCTAGGCTAGAATCCAAAATAGTACTTAATGTCCCATAAAAAAGAGTACATAGACAACTGTTCCATGATAGCCATACGGCAAGAAGTGTGAAATGTAAAAGCACTTGGGGTGATTCTTCAGATGTCAATCTCCTAATTTCCTCAAAAGTCTCCAAAAAGAACATTCAGGAAAGCACTAATTGGAAAAGCAAATTGAAGAGACATATGGACAAAGAAAGAGAACAAATTATAACAGGCAGATATCTTCTACATATAAATAAACATAAAAGTATGCTCTTCTGTCTTAAAATTATGTATATTATGTTCCTCAGTGATGATCTGAACTTTTGAAAGTATCAGCCCTCACCTGAATTTAGAGTTTCTCCATTCATAATTGTCTGTGAAGTTCAGACGTTTGAAGTGTCTAATTTGGGGTGGGGGGAGGTGTGTACCTATTAATTAAACAATCCCACTAATGAGAATCTTCAAGTCATTTGAATAGGAAAGCTTTAATGTTGCCTTAAATACTATCCCCAATAGGTCAAGTGTTGACCATTTGTTAAGCTGAAGCTAAAGAATTACCTTAATTGTATTTCAGCTCCAATACTTTTTTCTTCCCCAAATGGAAGAAGCCCTAATTGTCAAATAAAAGATGAATGATCCCAGATCAAAGTGGATCAACTGAATCAGATGCAATATTTTTCAGCCACTGCTTCCTAATTTCCTTTCCTGATGTAGACAAAAATCAGACTAATTCTGGCTTACCCTTAGGTCTTTGGTCCTAGATTGTCCCTACCAGGAAGTCATCTTTTATGCACACACACCAGTCTGGACTGGGAGGGCTTCTTCAGTACTGCCTTGACCTTCCTTGCAAATTCCTATTATACCACTTATATTTTATTTGTTTTCTTTCCCCAGCACCTGGGGTACCCGGCACTATAAAATGAGTGTAAAAACCAACAAAAGAAAACCTAATCAATGTTGAATGATTGAATGAATGAATGAATGAATGAAGTCTTGAGTGTAGTGTGCCAAAATCTTTCACAGAATAGCAGTACCCTACTTTCACTAAATGAATGAATTAGAAATTCTAATTTATTTGCTTTCAATGTAGAATTGCCTAAGGTCCTTAAATCAAATTAATTGTTAAGGCTATTACTGTTTGTTAAGCTTCAAAAGTATTTTTATGTTCATGCTTGATATCCAATTGATAGATATCTATCCCTATCTATTGATAGATAGGTGATAGATAATATATAGATACATAGACAGATAGATAGATTTGTTTAATTTTTAACTTACATTACTTATTTGATTTTCACAAAGCATAGAATTAACACACTGGGACATCCAAAGAGAGCCTGGGTTGTCCCTTGCCTCATGATTAACCACAAGAACCATATAATAAAACAATTTCTTCCTCATCTGTAAAATTAGATAGTTCAAATGACTGATACAAGAGGAAGGTTTCCTTTTAGCTTTATAATTCTACAACCCTGTACAATTACCAAGGAGGATATGATATCTGTTTTGAAACCACAATAATTTGAACTACAGTAATTCAGAATAGTCCATACTTTTGATGAGATAATCAAACCTATTGTATTGTTTTTTGTTTGTTTTCTCTCTTAAGAAGAGAAGAAGAAAGGTTGATGGTACCTCAAGAATACAGACTTGTTTTGAAGTGCTTTAGAAGTATCTATTGACTTCAAACAACGTAATTGCAATATATGTAGGGGTGATACTGTTCAGACTAGTATTTTGATGAGCTAATTAGGGATCACTCTTATCTATTAATTATAACTTCACTAGACAATGTCTGAGTAGTTATAATAATTGCAATTATTATATTTCTTAAAGGAATTAAAAGTAGAGCAGTAGTCACCAATTTAATTAGTTTTCCTCCCAAATCATTCATATTAGGAATGTCTGACTATGTTTGTGTTAAAGAAAGTTTTTTGGAAATAATAGTGACATTAAGTAAATTACAACAATGTTGAGAGAATTTTGTCCACTAGATCTAAATTTCAGGATTGCAATAAAAACAGCATTATGTAGGCAATCCCTATTCCCCAGGGTTTAAGGATAAACTTAAACTTGTCATGATTTAAGTCTGTCTACACAAATCCATTCATAGTAGTAGTTTGTTGAGTTGAAGCATTTTCTGTGTAATGAGTGAACAAATCATTTCAAATCAATAATCATGTACTGAGGGCTAGCATATGTTAGGTCCTATGATAGCATAACATATGAGGAATATGTAGACAATTATTTTGGAATTTACAACTAGGCAGTTATATAACCAAATATGATATAAAGTATGATAACTAAATTTCTATAAAAGATACATGAAAAAAAGCTCTATGAGCTTTGAGCAGGAAAGATTATACCTCTCTGCCAGAAGAGTAAGGGAAACCAATTTTTATTACGATGTGCTAAGTGGTTCTACAAAGTTTCCCATGTGCTACTTTCTTAATCAGTACATCAACTCCTCAAATAATATTTTAATGTTGGAATGAGGAATAGATGTAAAGTACAATTAGATGGAAAGAGTGACAATAAAAAGAATAATAATAGCTTGCTAACAATAAAGGATAGGAATAAGGAACACGCATAAAAACTCAGAAAAGAACCAATTTGAATACTTAATTGGGAAGGTCCTATAATGAGAAATGGGAAGAGAGCAGAATCACATCAGGAATAAATGCTAGTAAATCATATGGAAAGCAAAGATAGGGAAAATTTGCTCAAATCTCAATTGGTCGGTGTGGCATGTAACTGCAAAGCTAGGAGCACTTCCTTTATTTTGCTGATTAGGGGTTGGCTACAGGTGAGTATGATGACATGAATATATGAGGTGATGTGTGATGGATAAAAAGGGGTTCAAAAGCTGTGATTGGTTTAATTGATTGGCTGCTGGAAGTGAAGTGGGATCACTGTTGTGTTTTTATTCTAAGTAAAATGTTTATATTATGAATAAGGGCATCAGAGACTTGGAAAATTGCTAATTAGGGATGACTATTTAGCCTAGTGGGGGAAAGAAAATCTTCTTATCAAAGAAGTGAAAACATTGAGATTGAAGAGACCCAAACATGGTATCTTCAAGCTGTCTTCCCTAAGAGATTTTGATATGAATTGGCCGAAAACAGCACAAAGAGCTTGGCTAAAATAGAGGAGCAAGCTGAGTTTCCATTCACTGGTTAGTGGCAATAGTGATTAATGTGATCAAAGTAAGAGCTCATGGAAGAGAGGTTAGTCACATCAGATCCAAGAGTCCCTTAATAGCCAGATAGCTCTCTAGAATAGACTAGGCAGATTGGAGTTTCAAATGCAGAATTGGAGTTTCAAATGCAGAGGGTATGTACTGCAGACAAGAGATAATGGTCAGAAAATTGTCCTGTGTAGTAAAGATGTGGGTATAGTCCTAAATATTTAGGCAGCCCAAAGTAAGTAGTGAAACAGAAAGCAAGGGGTAAGCCATTCCATGGAAGAAATGGAAAGAAGAGTCCATTGGCACCCTACTTTATAAATGAAAAAAAAAATGTTTAGAGAAGTCAAAGGGCTCAAGATCAAGGATGATGAGTAGCGTTCAGGATTCAAACCTAGATCCCTTTTATTCCAAATCCATGTTCTTTCCACTAACTGCTTACTCATTTATGGAGCAGTTAGAACTTAAACCACTGTAGAGCATTTGCACAGATGTAAAGATAACAAGGTAGAAGATTAGATGCATAAGACTGGACAGGCTGATAAACATAACATTTGTTTTTCAAGAGTATACTGCATTCTGTGACTTATCACTCAAATAGATGATGAGATTAAGCCATAAAAAAATGAATTTCTTTGCAAGGGAAGAGCTCATAGGGAAGAACAGATTTCTGAGGATGTAAGGGAGGGATGTGACTAAAAGAAAATAGAAGGAGGTCAATAAAGGAACTTTTCAGAATGAAGAGAACATATTGATTTGGCAGTATCATGGAAACCAAAGAAAATTTGGGCATGCTTTTAAAATGCCTAACTTCATAGTCAGAAAATCTCTTACTAATAGAGGAAGATGTGACCCTTTTACTTCTCTCTGTTCTTTTCAAGCATCCAGGTCTCCAGGCAATTTTCTTCTTTATTCTCTTCTCATTACATGGATCATTTTGGAATGTTGATTTGGTAGGGAAGTGCAGGCAATATTTATCAGCATTTTAATTTAGAAAGAGAACCTAAAATATTTTTTTAAACTAATAGAGAATGAATGGTAAGAGAACAACTTGTCTGTTTATTTGTTTGATAAATGGTTGATATCAAATAGGGCATTGAAGAACAATAATAACTAAACTACAGATCTCTGGATCTGGGGAACCCTGTTTTGCCCCTTATCAGAAAATACCAAGATTATAGATAGATAGATAGAGAGAGAGAGAGAGAGAGAGATGGCTAGTAATATTTCCAACTGCCATTGATTTGAATTTAGGCACACATTCTTTAATGAGATTAGATTTCTTTTAAATAAACACTTGGTGTGTGCTCTTTTGAGTTCCACTACTTAAAGAAATTAGGTTCTTTCCCAAACTTAGTCCCAATCCCTACTCTTGTTTTTTTTGTTTTGTTTTGTTTTGTTTTTTGTTTTGAGTAGTTTGTGGTTTTTCCAAATAATATTCAGTAGGCAGCTCAATTATAGGTATGGTTCTGTTCCCTGGTTATTCTTAGTCATTACCTGAATGAAAATAGTGTATCATTTTCTTGCTGTTGTTTAACACTAGTCATTTATTTGGTAACAGACTAGCCTATTGATTGGTGAAGGCTTTGTAAAATAAATGACCAAGAAAGCCACTTAGCCTCAGAGTGTTCAATGAAATCTCCAGAGTTCCTTGAACCTTGCTTGCAAATTATTGTCTTTATGTCACTTGCTTTTACATACATGCAGCAGTTTCTTGTTTAAACCTAGGAAATTTGTTTTATAAAAATGTTATGCTTCATCTTTGGATTGGCTAGTCCTTTGTGGAATCTGTAGAAAGATTTATATAAGGAGTCAGTCAGTAGCCTAAGAGGTATGAATAAATTGTTTCATGAATCAAACCATATGTGTCAATAGGAACATTTTCATGCTGTTCCTTTTCATTACATCATAGAATTGATTATTTAAATGTAATTCCCTCCCCTCTCTGGCAGCAGAACAGGACTAAATTGATATTCCCTCACAAACAGTTATTTGCAATATTTGTTTAAAAATAACTTTCTACTGTGGTTCTAACATCTTAGAGTCAAGTTTCCTTTCCCCAATTGCTATATTTGGTTCATAATCAATCTGGTTTCAAATAATAAAGTTATGTTGGGTACTAGAAAGGAGTGGAGTGAGAACTAGAAAAGGTTTTAAAGATAGTATTTACAGGCACTTTGTGCAACTGAGAAATATACAAGTCTAAGCAAAACAAACAATTTGCAATTAAAGAGACAAATTAAGGTACAAATTATAGTGCCCTGGTGTAACTGATAAGAAAAAAGAATCCATAAAAACAATAAAGAACACTTCCTTTAGGAAATAAAACTTGAGCTGGGCTATGAAAAATGAGTAGCGTTTGCACTGACAGGAAGAAGTAAAACTGGCATACTAGTTGGTGAGAAGGAAAGAAATGGAGTAGACATAATCTATATATGAAATGATGAATATACTATCATGATTAATATGTTCTTTTAATATCTACTAGATCAAAATTATTACTTTTGCTGCTTAAATCTTCTTTAGCTCTTTTTGTGTGCTTGATGTATCATTTTCTGATAGAGAATGCTAAAAATCTCCCATTTGGATGGTGGATTGTCAATTTCTCCTTATAACTGTCAATTTTCACATTATATATTTTGAAGCTATGGCATTAGCATCTTACAAGTTTATCAGTTACATATCTTTGTAATGGATTTTTCCTTTTATTATTAGGCAGAGTCACTTTATTTTTAGTAAAAGTTTCTTCCATAAATACAATGTTTTCTGATATAAATGATGCTATTATATCTTCATAGTATTTTAATAATAGAAAAACCTAAAATTTTTCGTGTGATTAATTTTGCATGATATATTTTATTCTATTAATTTTAAATTTTTTGAGTATATTTGTTTTAAGTGTGATATTCAGAAACAAAATGCAGTTGGATTTTTAAAATCATATTAGATTATCTTTTAATTCATATTCATCTACTATGATCACTGATATATTTGGATTTATTTCTATGATCTGATTTGCTACCTCATATTTCTTTCATCTTTTTCTCCTTTCTTGATTTCTATTTGGTTAATAAAGTTATCATATTTTTTCTCAGTGTGTTTGGGATATACAGGCTATATCTCTTTCCTTTCATGATACCTTTAATTTTTAACATATGTCCATATTTTTCTGATAGCAAATAGACTAGCAGTAAGTTATTCAGTTATTTCTCTTTTCCTCTAGGCCCAAGACCTAAACTCAATTTACTTATCTACTTTTGGATATTTTTAAGTTTTGTCTAAAATGATAATTTTATCCTTTTAACAACAACAGCAAAAAAACCTAGTATTCTTATTTTTCACAGATGATAATTGTTTAACTTTAGTTTTTGAGCTCTCTATTATTTCTGCATTCTATGCATTCATTCTGGATTTACTTTTATTATTACTGAAATACATCTTATAAGATTGCTTTAGGTGGGGTAAATGTTCTCAGTTCTTTTATGAAGGAAAACAGCCTTTGGTCTTTTGAATGCTAATTAGTTTAGGCTTATTAAAATACAATTCTAGTTTGATAATTGTTTTCACTTAGCACTTTAAAATGTTGTTGTTCTTTTTTGGTGTCCATTTTTACTGCTAAGAAATCATCTGAAAATCATGTTGTTTTTCCTGTTGGTAATCTTTATTTTTAACGGGTTTTAAGATTTTCTTTTTAATCTTGATGTTCTATATCTTATAGTACTGTGACTAGGTATAGACTTACCTTTATATTCTTGCTTAGTACTTGGAATACAATTTCTACCTGAGTACTCACATTTTTGTTCATTCATTCACTTATTCATTCATTTTATTTTTTTAAAAAATGTTTTATTTATTTCTGAGACAGAGAGAAAGGCAGCATGAGCAAGGGAGGGTAGAGAGAGAGAGGGAGACACAGAATCAGAAGCAGGCTCCAGGTCCTGAGCTAGTTGTCAACACAGAGGCTGATGTGGGGCTCGAACCCACGAACTATGTGATCATGACCTGAGCCGAAGTCGGACGCTTAGCCAACTGAGCCACCCAGGCACCCCTATTCATTCATTTTAAAAACTCTCTTCATATAGGATTTTAGTGTACTTACCTAATTTCTCTTCTTCTGTAACTCTTACCATACTTACATTAAACTTTCTTAACCTTTTTCCTTGACTGCCAACTACATTCTAATATTTTATTTTTAATCTTAGTGCTGTATTCCACATTAATTCTAAGCTACTGTTCATGTTTTTTGGCTCTATTGTTTTATAAGCTTCTGTCATTTTCCATGGATGTGACTCCTTTATTGTGCATCCCAAATAAACTTACATTTTTATAAATTTTTATTAATGTTTATTTATTTTTTGAGAGAGATAGAAAGGCAGAGAGAGAGGGAGATAGAGGGTCCAAAGCATGCTCTGCACTGACAGCCCAGAGTCTGATGTGGGGCATGAAGCTGCATATCATGAGATCATTACCTGAGACAAAGTCAGACACCCAACTAACTGAGCCACTCAAGTGCCCCCCAAATAAACTTATTTTAAACTCTTCAGTTATAGGGGCAGCTGGGTGGCTCAGTCTGTTAAGCAGCCTACTTCAGTTAAGGTCATTATCTTCTACTTTGTGAGTTCGAGCCTGCGTCAGGCTCTGTGCTGACAGCTCAGACCTTGGAGCCTACTTGGGATTCTGGGCCTCCCTCACTCTCTGCCCCTCCTAAGCTTCCAATCTCTCCTCTCTCTCTCTCTCTCTTTGTCTCTCTCTCAAATAAATAAATGTTAACATTAAAGTCTTTAGTTATAATGTTTCATAAAGTTATTTTCATGAGAAATGAATTTATGCTACAAATGTTGATTTTGTGACTCTTTTATTAGGAATAGATTTCTTTATATGTTCTGGATTTTAACTTGCAGACTCCTCCAAACCACTGTTATGTAGACCATCACTCAGTCCCAAACCAGGCCACATAACAGTCATTTGCAGTCTCTGTCCTGAGGTGATATTAGAAATATGACAGTTATGGAGCCAGAGGTGGCTTGACTGTATCCCTGCTCTCCAACCTCAATAGTACATTTTCCTCTCCTAAAGCCAGCAATGTACTATAAGCAGTAGGCCCTGCTCAATTTTCAAAAGCATGTTTAGCCCCACTCACAAACAACAGAATCTCACAGGAGCCTTTGGCTTTAAACAGTGAACTTGAACCTAATGGGCCATCTTGCATGGAATATTTTAATGCCCAACTATCACAAAGGAGCTATTACAGGCTACTTCCAGAAGTATGACCCATTACCCAATGGTCTTAGCTTTGCTTGAGGTTTTGTGTTTATGCTTTGTTTTCACTTCACAGAGATACTATTTTGTTTTTGAAAACAGCACTGAATGTTGCATTTTCAGTTTAGATGATTTGTATTTTCTATATTTGAAACAGAGTACTCATGTCAAAATGTGAACTCATCCTGTGCCCCAGGGCTGAAAGTCTTTTTATGGTTATGTCTATCATCCAAGTTGCCATGAAGCCAGAAATAAAATTAAGCAGGAAATATGGTGAACAATCGTATTTTAAATGTATATACTGAATTTCTTAATTTATATTAGTTGATCAAATACTCATGACTATCTAATATATAGATCCCATATAATATAATGGTTTAAAAGCATAGCCAAACTACTGGCATTTGAATTCTTTGTTATGTTTGTTTGGTGCATTATTTTACCTCAAAGTGCTTCAATTTCCTCATCATTAAAATGATTAAAAATAATACCTGACTTCAGAGGTTTGTACTGAAAAAACTTCATTAGAAAATATGAAGTGCTTATAATTATGTCTTTTCTAATAACATGTATATTTAAGTTATTGTTCTTGTTTATATACCATCATGTACAATGGCATTCAATTCTGTGGGAAATATAAAAGTTCAGTACACATGTCCTACATGCATGAATTTTATTTTGATTTGGTAAGGGAATAGATCCAAAACTATTAAGGAATGATAAAGTCATTATGCCATACAGTACCATATAGTATTTTATGAATTCTAAAACGTAACAAGAATTCATAGGTGAATAATTTACAAGGATTAGAATAGCTCAGAAAAACATCTTGAGGAGAAGAGACTTCAGCCAGGTTAAATGAGATAGACAAAAAGAAAGAACATCCCAAACTAAAGAGTCAATACAAATTGAAGCCCAGGAAAGGAAATGAGGGCAATGTGTATGGAGAATGTGATATGTAGGGAGAACAAAGTTGAGGTAAGAACATCAAAAAGCCAAGTAAAAGAGTTGAGACCTTAAGCAAAAGATTTTCCATAGGGAACTATTTTCAGGTTTTTCTGTGGAGTAATGATATGAAATGGACACGGTATCTGGGCATGATTTTTTGAAACAGTTACACTTAATTTAATGGGCCCCAGACCTAATTTTATGCCCAAGCAACTGCAAGTTTGAATGTAAGCTTCTCTTGATTTTAAATAAGAATGATCTAGTCAGCCCCGTATAAAGGGTTAGTAAAATAACAGGAGTAAACCTGATCCTTCCTCTCTTCTGACAGTGAAGGGCACATTCTTTTCACTTCATATTTTCATTCATCAAAAATGAGAAGTACAGGATCAGAGATATAACTTCATTTAAAGTACACTTTGCATTAGTGCCAGAGAAAATATTCCATACTCTTCCTATGGCCCTTAAGTATTGCTTAAAAAATGCCCCTGTTAAACAAACACTGAATTCTTACAGATAAAATATACTTCATATTATGAGCTTACATAGGATTCATATCAGGCTAACAAAATAGAGCATGTTGACATTGTTAAAGTTAATGTACAGTAATTTAGTACTTACTGAAGACATATTTGAAACTTATAGGAACAGCAGATATGTTGAAACACCTTGGACACCAAATAGATTTTTTGGTGTGTCCTTGAGGAGTATCTATGCTGCAATATTAATTCTGGAAAACCACCAAATGTAACTATAATGACAATGATACTATTAGAGCTCCACAGAATTATTTTCAGATTTTATTTTATAACTGAATCATATTTTATTATTGCTCTAAGATATTTATATTGCACAATTGTGCATAAAATCTTCCACCAGAGAATTCAGGAAAGAATGAACGAATTAGAAGGAAATAATGAAGCCATCCCCAAATTCCAGATGGATACAAAGCTAATTTGATCTTTAAGGTCCTGCCATCTGTTCTTTTTATTTATCTTAAGCATTACACATTTACATACCTTCACATCAAGAAACCAAAAAGCAGATGCATTTATAATGGAACACTTCATTCATGAGGAGAAAAAGCCAAAAAATAATAATTTCTTTTGTAATGGTTTGGTGGAGTCTGGTAGAATATCTGAGGTATGCAAATTTTTCCAATAACTGAGAAATAATCAGGACAAAAAGACATCAGGCAATGGGAAAAGAGGAAAAGCAGTAAAATTGTAGCAAATTTTGTAATGTAGCGACCAAACCATTTAATGTACTTTTAAAAGTCTGTTCTTGATTTTTGTGTTATATTTCTTCCCCATTTGGTAAGTTTGAATGAAGATATTGAAACTTTAAGCTGGTATAGTGGTTTGAATAATGTCCCCCAAAATTCATGTACACCGAGAACTTCAAAACATGACTTTATTTGAAAATACAGGCTCTACAGACATAATAAATCAAGGTAAAATGAGATTATACTGTATTGGAATGGGTCTTACGTTTTAATCTAAGAGGACAGGACATAGAGAGGATACAGGGATACAGAGAAGACCATGTGAAATTGGATAGAGATTATAGTGATGCAGCTACGAGTCAAGGTACGCTAAGAATTGCCATGCTAAGAATTTCAGGGAGCCATGAGAAGCTAGGAATAGGTAAGGAAAGAGTCTTCCCTAGAGCCATCAGAGGGACACCTGTGCCACCACCTTGATTTCAGACTTCTAGCATCCAAATTAGGAAAAAAATATTGTATTAAGTCACCTAATTTGTAGTACTTTGTTATGAGATATATGGAAACTAATGCAGCTAATAAAACTTATTGAATATAGATTTTGAAATATTTTGAAAGCTTAAACTTCAGGTTTTGAGAATATTTCCATACTCAAGAGAAAAAGGAACATGTAGAAGTTTGAAGATATGGAAGCATCTTCTGCATGGAGAGAATATAAATCAAATCAGACCCATGTGGAAAGTTAAGTTAAAAATTTACACATGGCCTGTATTCCTAAACTACTTAAAATGTGTTTAGGTACTCAGCATTCATATAAAAGATTTAAAAAAAAAGATATGATGAAGAAATGTTGTTCAAAGATATTTTAGATGAAATAAATGGATATCAAAAATCTAATAATATTTAAAATCTAGTAATAATCCTTTACTGATTCCCTGTTGATCTGAATATTGCTTCTAATCTCACAGGGTATTAGTTTTGAAACTGAAAATTAATTAAGATAATTAATACTTTATAATTAATAGCTGATCTTTATCCCTGCTTTCTAAACTGTCATGTGCCTATAGGATGCTAGATTGTCAGGGTCCAAAGGGAACAATATAGGATCACTAGCTTTTATCTTACTATGAAAATTTAAGAGTCAGAAACTTTGATTTCTTTCTTAAAATCTAAAATTTGATTTAATCTTTTGTTTAGTAAAAAAAAAACACTGTGCAATTCTATGTGTTTCATTCATTCTTTGGGTATGTTTTGCTAATCAATTTCAATACTGTATGGCACTGGATTTAGGAGTATGCCTGAATGAAGTAGCATATTATATATGATTTTTAGTTTGATCACTTCCTTAATACTACTATATTTTTATTATTATTCTTAGATAACAAGGCAATTATTTTTGTTTGTTTTCTTAGCTGAGTAGAGTATATGAACTATGAGAGAGCAGTCAATTAAAATCAAGGCTGAAAAATGAGCAAGTAAACCTGTTAATTTTAAAGAGCTCAGGCCATTGAAAAAGTAAATCTTTCTTTCTGGCTTAGTTTTAAATGGCCAAATCTTTGACTCCTATTTTTCTCCTCTATTCCAAAAGACAGTTTCAAGTTTCCTTCAGATTAGTGAAAAGAAATGCATTGTCATCATGGCAATAATTAATCAGTCAAACAGTATTTTCTAGGGCCATTTCAATATTTCAAATTAATATTTCTAAACTATTATATCCTGTTTTATCATGTCCCTCATTATCAAAAACTTTTCATGGCTTCTAAAGCTCTACAAAAGAAGCCCAAACTCCTCATTCACCATGGCAAAAGTGGTCTTCATAACCTGGCTCAGAAGATACTTTCCAATTTTCTCCCCTAGTATTATAAATCCAAGCCTTATTCAGCATAGTGTTAAGCTCATCCATTAACTGTTTCTAAAACACAATCTGAGGGGACACCTGTGGGGACGAGCACTGGGTGTTATATGGAAACCAACTTAACAATAAACTATTTTAAAAAAGTAAAATGTAACTAGATGAACAGAAAAAAATTTAAAAAAATAAAACACCCTCTGAAAATACCTGTTTCACCTCCATCTCATCAAAAATACCCATTACTCTGCATGCATCTAGGTCTACTTACTTTAAGCCTATGCTTCTTTTGAACTCACAGCTCNCTCTGATTTGCTCATTTTAGCCACTCTGACTGGCATGAACTCACAGCTCTTAATATCTGGTGCAAGAATTTGGTGTTTAATCACACAGGGCTCACAACAACTTGAAAACACAACTTTCCATTACCATTTAAGGTACATAATATATATCTTCACTGCCTGCTTGAGTCTCACTCCATATTGGACTTTCACCCTAAGTTCAACCCACTAGGCAACTGAAATCTGAATCAAAGACAATGAGATGTGGTATTGCCCAAAGATTGGGTGAGAAATGAAGATGAGAGTCCGAGTTGAGGTGGAGCTCAGAAATAGATTAAGTGTCAAGATGAAAATCACATATATTTTTTGCAAACATATTTATTTACATTTTGAATTGGCTAGGTCAAACATCATTCATGACAAGGAAACTAAGTTCAAATGGTCATGTAAAAACTATACTGCTTTCACTAAATATTATTTTATGGATCTTTTGTTATTGTGTCATATGTTATTACTGAAACCCAAGGGCTAAGATGAATATCAACTTGCACCTGTACAACTCGATGGAAAGACATTTCTCTGACTCCCATCAAACTTTTTAATATGGTACCATCTTTGATTATAAAAATATTTGTTATTAGGTGAGTCCTAGACTCTTAGTGTTTTGGAAGGTGTACAAATCCAAAAGAAAACAATTTATTTGTGTTTGAGAATATACAAGAGTGGAGAGTAAATGTCAAAAATTGATCCTTCAAAGGGAATAAGCAACTCCAAATGTATTAAAGACTGAAATTTAAGGCCTGAAACCATAAAATTCCTGGAAGAAAACATATGGGGTGAAATCCTCAACAGTGATCTTTGCAAAGTTTTTTTTTTTTTATTTGACAAAGTGCAAAAATAAACAAGTGGAATTACAGCAAACTGGAAAGATTCTGTACAACAAAAAGGCAACCTATATACTGGGAGAAAATATTTACATACCATACAGCTGATGAAGGCTTAATATTCAAAAATAAAAATAACTCACATAACTCAATAGCAAAAAATAAAATCTGATTTTAAAAATGGCCAGAAATAGACACACAAATGTATGGCCAACTAATCTTTGATAAAGCAGGAAAAAAAAGACCATCTCTTCAGCAAACGGTGCTGGGAAAACTGGACAGCAAGAGGCAAAAGAATGAAACTGGATTACTTTCTTAAACCATACACAAAAATAAACTAAGAAAGGATGAAAGACCTAAATGTGAGACAGGAAAATATCAAAATCCTCTAGGAGAAAACAGGCAGCAATCTCTTTGACCTAGGCTGCAACAACTTCTTACTAGGCTTGTCTCAGTTGGCAAGGGAAACAAAAGCAAAAATGAACTACTGGGACCTTATCAAGATAAAAACCTGCATTGTGAGGTGAGAAGAGAAGGGAGGTGATGGACATAGAGGAGGGTACTTGTTGGGATGAGCACTGGGTGTTCTATGGAAACCAACTAGACAATAAACTATGAAAGAAAAAAAGCTGCATAGTGAAGGAAACAATCAACAAAAATAAAGGCAACTGACAGAATGGGAGAAAATATTTGCAAATCACATTATCAGATAAAGGGTTAGTATCCAAAATCTATAAAGAACTTCTAAAACTCAACACATATAAAACCAATAATCCACTTAAGGAATGGGCAGACAACTTGAATAGACACTCCCAAAGAAGATATCCAGATGGCTAACAGACACATGAAAAGATGCTCAATGTCAGTCATCATCAGAGAAATACAAATCAAAACCACAATGAGAGACCACCTCTCACACCGGTCAGAATAGCTTAAATTAACAGTTCAGAAAACAATAGATGTTGCCAAGGATGTGGAGAAAAGGGAACACTTTGCACTGTTGATGGGAATGCAAACTGGTGCAGCCACTCTGGAAAACAGTATGTTTTCAAACAAAAATATTTAAGTACCCTACAACCAGCAATTGCACTACTAGATATTTAACCAAAAGATATGAAAATACTGATTCAAAGGGGCACATGCACCCCAATGTTTATAGTAGTGCTAGTAAAAACAGCCCACTTTTGGAAAGAGCCCAAATATTCACCAGCTGATGAATGAATAAAGATGTGCTATAGATAGATAGATAGATAGATAGATCGATAATATGATAGATAGATAGATAGATAGATAGATAGATAGATAGATAGATAGATAGATATAGATATAATGGAACGTTAGTAGCTGATCAAAAAGAATGGAATCTTTCCATTTGCAACAATATGGATGGAACTAAAGTGTATTATGCTAAACAAAATAAGTCAGAGAGATACCATATGAGTTCACTCATATATGGAATTTAAGATACAAAACAAATGAACATAAGAGAAGGGAAGGAATAATAAGGTAAAAGTGTGGGAGCCCGACAGTGACCACAAGAAAACGTGGTTAGGGACACAGGGATGTGCCTGCACACGGGGCTCCCTGCCTGGGCAAAGCATGCCTGCAAACAGGATGCTCTGCCAGGAGGTCTGCACACATATCCAAGTTTAGTGGTCCGCTCACAAACCAGGGAACATGCCCTCCTTAGAAGTAAGGAGGAGGCTGGAATTGTGAGCAGGCCTCTTAGTAAACATGTTGTGGTCACTTCCTCCCTTTGCTCCCCCCTGTCCTTGAAATGTGTTTGGCTACTTGCCCTTAATTGGTAAAGGAATGCATCTTGTAGATTTCAGTTTGTATCCAGTTACCGGGATATAAAATAAACCACAAGAAGGGCTTGCGTAGAATTGTTCCTCCGGCTGGAGTTGTGTCTGTGTCTGTCTTTTGTGTGTGTCTTGTCCTTTGTGTCATTTCGTCCGCAACATAAAAGCAGAGAGGAAGGCAAACCATTAGAGACTCTTACATACAGAGAACAAACTGAGGGTTGCTGGAGGGGAGATGAGTGGGGGGATGGGCTAAATGGGTGATGGGTATTAAGGGGGGCACTTTGCTGGAATGAGCACTGGTTGTATTTTTTTAATTTTTAAAAATGTTTATTTTTGAGAGAGAGACAGAGACAGCGTGAACAGGGGAGGGTCAGAGAGAGAGGGAGACACAGAATCTGAAACAGGCTCCAGGCTCTGAACTGGCTGTCAGCACAGAGCCAGTCGCAGGGCTGGAACCCAGGAACCATGAGATCATGACCTGAGCGAAGTCGGACGTTTAACCGACTGAGCCACCCAGGCACCCCGAGCACTGGGTGTTTTATGTAAGTGATGAATCACTGGGTTTTTCTCCTAAAACAAAACTACACTGTATGTTAACTAATGAATTTAAATAATTCAATTATTTTTAAAAATTTAAAAATATGGACAGAAGACCTGAATAGACAGTTTTCCAAAGACATACAAATAACATTAAAAGGTGCCATACATCACTAATCATCATGGAGATGCAAATCACAACCACAATGAGATATTGCTTCAAACCTGTCAGAATGACTATCATCAAAGACAAGAGATAAATTCTCTAGGGGATGGAGAAAAGGGAATCCTCGCACGCTGGTCGTGTGGTGGTGGGAATGTAAATTGGTATGTTCATTAAGGAGAACAGTATGGAATTTCCTCAAAAAATTTAAAGGGACGCCTGGGTGGCTCAGTCGGTTAAGCGTCCCACTTCAGCTCAGGTCATGATCCCACAGTTTGTGGGTTCGAGCCCCCCCCATCGGGCTGTGTGCTGACAGCTCAGAGCCGGGAGTCTGCTTCAGATTCTGTGTTTCCCACCCTCCCTACCCCTTCCTTGCTCGTGCTCTGTCTCTCTGTCTCTCTCTCTCAAAAATAAATAAACATTAAACATTGTTTTAAAAAATTAAAAATACAACATTCCACTTTTGGGTGTATATCCAAAGGAATTAAAATTAGAAGCTCACAGAGATCTCTGCATTCGTATGTTCATTGCAGCATTATTTACAGTAAGGGCATTATGCTAAGTGAAATAAACCAGACAGAGAAAGACAAATACTGCATGGCAGCACTTATATTTGAAATCTAAAGGGAAAAAAAAGTCAAACTCATAGAAACAAAGAACAGAAAAGTGATTGCCAGGGTTGAGGGGTGGGGGGAATAAGGAGAAGTTGGTCAAAGGGTACAAACTTTCAGCTATAAGATGAATAAGGTCTGAAGAGCTAATATAGAACATGGTGACTATAGATAACACTATGCTGCATTGTATAACTGAAATTTTCTAAAAGAATACAATTGAAATGTTCTTATGATGAAGAGAAAGAGGAGAATGAGGTTGAGGAGGAGGAGAAGGAGGAGTAAGAGTGGGGAGAGGAAGAGGAGGAAGAGAGGAAGAAAAAATGAAGGAAAAGGAAAATGGGGAGGAGAACAGAGAGGAGGAGAAAAAATGAGATATGAGATGAGGGATATATTAATTTGATGGGAGGAATCCTTTCATAATGTATATGAACCTCAAATCAGCATAATGTACACTAAATATCTTTCAATTTTGTCAGTTATACTTGAATAAAGTTGAAAAGAATTTTTTAAGTAAACAGGAATAAAAAGTTAAACATTTTCAGAAGGAAGATAAATATAAATCTCCATAAAGAGATACAATACTTTGATGCTATCACCTCTTACAGTGAAGTGGTGTAAAGTAAACACTAGGGGGATGAAGAATGTTAAAATGTATTAATTTTTCAGAATACACTGCATTATATTTCTAATGTGGACAGTCAATAGTAAAATCAATAATTTAAATTTACCAACACTCGTAATAGTATTGTAAAATGTAAATGCACTTGGCAGTTTAAATGTAAATCTTTTTTTATTTCTCTATTTGAGATACTCCTGCTGTTGGTAAAATTTGTTTTTATGATAATTTTTAATTTCACACTGGGTTTTTAAGACTTTGCATAGCAATAATATTTCTGTTAATTCATCTCATCATCCCTTGTGATGTTTTCAAAAATTCACCACTAATCAAAATTGTCTTAGGACAATGAAGTACATTTTTTTGGCTTATAGTTACGATTAAGGTAGAGGTAAGCCAACTATGGTCCAAGAGTCAAATCTGAACCACTACTAATTTTTGTATGTCCCATGAGCTAAGAATTGTCTTTATATTTTTTAAGAATAAAAAAAATCAAAAGAAAATAATATTTCATGATGTGACCATTATATGCAATTCAAATTTCAGTATCCATAAGCAAAGTTTTATTGGAACTCAACCATGCTCATTCATTTATGTATTATCTCTGGCTACTATTGTGCTATGGGATACTTGTAGCAGACAGTGTCTGGCTTCTAAAGTCTAAAATATTTTGTTTGGCTCTAAAAATAGAGTGCCTATCTCTGATATCTTAGGAAAAAAATAATCAAGATTTATAAAATAGGTTGTAAATTTCAAATAAATTCTTGTAATTGTAATTAGATGGTAACATTCTATGTTCCAGTATATATATTGTCAGAACACCTAAGCACATTTTCAATTTATAACTCATAATTTCAATAACATTAATTTAAGGTCAATTGTTTTACAACACTTAATATTTTTATTTTACTGTAAGTCAACATAAAAGACATCACAAACCAGTTGTGACCTGTAGCATAATTAACAACTCACTGGTCAGGAAAAAAAAAATCCCTGGCCTGTATTGTCTCTGACAGGTACAAAGTGATGCTATCTAAAGCAAATAAAATGAAATCACCCATTGCAGAAATCAGAATAATTTTCTAAACAAATATTAAGGCAAAAATTCTTTAGAATTACCCAGGACAGCCTAAGCAATAATTTTGTTTTCATTTTTTTCATTCTACTTTGCTAGTAGAGGCTATCTGAGCATTATTTCTTCTTGATATTGAAAAAGGTACATAATTTCTGATAAGTATGCTACATGCATTAGTGTTCTAATGAGTACAAGTTGTATATGTGCTAAATGCATTTTAAATGCATTGAATGTAAAATTCTTCTGCATAAATGTGAAAAGGAGATGTTCTAAATAAAAGACTGCTACTGTGAAACCATTTGCAATTATACTATCATCCCACACCATCACACATGTATTCAGTTTCCTATTCTCTTTCCAGTGGCTTAAGCAAATGACCAGGAACAGAGGAATGCATTTCTTTCCTATTTATTGGTCACTTACTTTCTTGGTTTGCATATAAAATCAAAGCATCCATAATATCCCTTTTAAAGTTGACACATTTTGAAATCAAGTCATTTTATACAAAATGGAGATGTTTTCAAAAATAAGGATACTTTGCACTGTATCTCATATTGTTTGTGTAATTGAGTTATTTTCCTGCCCCAAGTATAAATTTGTAGGTGACCTTAATCAAATTGCTTATTCTCTCTTCGTTTGTTGTGTATTCCCCAAGCAATTTTTTTTTCAGTATCCACAATGAGATAGGTATTTTGTGGGGTGTTCTACAGAATAAAAAGATGAGATCACATAGCTGTGATCTCAAGGATCTCACAAACAGCTTAAGATTGCTCATCATATGCACAAATAACCCTAAGGCAGAAAACGATGAGTGCACCTGAAAGAGGTACACATTAGACACTTTGGAAGGTCAGAAGGAGAAGAGATTACTTCCAGCTGGGAAGATCCAGAAGAGATTTAGTGATAAGGTGCATTTGAGCTGTGTCTTAAGGATGGTTAAGAAGGGTAAATTAAATTGACTGGCAAGGTCATTCCACAAACCAACAATGTGTGTAAATGGCAAGTGAGAATGTGGTGGGTTAAGTATGGGTAAAGAGGAAAATGTTTCTTTGCTCATACTGTAAGAAATTTAAAGTGGAGCAAGTCACAGTGAAGTCTAGAGACACAGCCTGAGGTCAGAACATGAAGGCAGTATAGTCTGGAAAGAAGCTTTGAATTCAGATGGGTCTGGGTTAGAATCCTGATCCTAGTTTTCTGGGTAAACAAAGACAATTTACTTTACCTCTACGTGCTCACATAAAGTCTAAAAAATGTTTACCTAACTTGCAGGGTCATTGTAAAGATGATAAATATATATGTACATTTTCTAACACAATGTTTGGCACATTATAAATGCTGAATAAATTGTAGCTATTATTATGTCAATATTACACTGAATAACAGGCAAAGAAATTTACACAGCTCAGTAAGAATCTATTGTAACAACTACGGGAAAATATCACAAGGTCATCAGTATCAGGAATGAGGAGCTATTTGGAAAATAAGACAGAGAGCTACTGGTCCCCGGTAAATCACTGGTAAACAGTGGCATGACTCAGCCATACACCAGACCAATTAAATCAGAGTCTCCACACCTACAGCATGGGAATGGTATTTTTTTAATGTTTCAAGTTTTTATTTAAATTCTAATTAGTTAACATGAAGTATAATATTAGTTTCAGGAATAGAATTTAGTGATTCATCACTTATATATAATACCCAGTGCTTATCGCAACAAGTACCCTCCTTAATACCCATCACCCATTTAGCCCACCTCTCTATCCTCCAATAACCCTGTTTGTTCTCTATAGTTAAGAGTCTCTTATGGTTTGCCTCCTTTTTTTTCTTTCTCCTATGTTCACCTGTTTTGTCTCTTAAATCCCATATATGAATGAAACTATGTGGTATTATCTTTCTCTCACTTATTTCACTTAGCATAATGCACTCTAGCTCCATCTACTTCATTGCAAATAGCAAGATTTCATTCGTTTTGATGGCTGAATAATATTCCATTATATATGTATGTATATACATACCATGTCTTTTTTAGCCATTCAGCGTTGATATACATTTGGGCTCTCTTCATAGTTTGGCTATTGTTGATAAAGCTGCTATAAAAATCAGAGTGCATGTACCCCTTTGAGTCTATATTTTTTAATCCTTTGGGTGAATACCTAGTAGCACAATCGCTGGGTCATATTTTTAACTTTTTGGGAGACCTCCATACTGTTATCCAGTGTGGCTATACCAGTTTGCATTCCCACCAACAGTGTAAAAGGGTTCCCCTTTCTCCACATCCTTTATACAATATCTGTTGTTTCCTGTGTTGTCAATTTTAGCCATTCTGGAAGGTGTGAGGTGGTATCTCATCAACATTTAGATTTTTATTTCCCTGATGATGAGTGATGTTGAGCATCTTTTCATGTATCTGTTAGGCATCTGGATGTCTTCTTGGGGGAAAATGTCTATTCATGTCTTCTGCCCATTTCTTAACTGGATTATTTGGTTTTAGACTGTTGAGTTTTACAAGTCCTTTTTAAAAAACATTTTTATGAGAGAGATACAGCATGAGCAGGGAAAAGGCAGAGAGAGAATCCCAAGCAGGTTCTGTGCTGTCAGCACAGAGCCCAGCCTGAGACTTGATGTCACAAACTGTGAGATCATGACTTGAGCCAAAATCAAGAGTCAGACATTCAGTTCACTGAGCCACCCAGATGCCCCTAGAAGTTTTTCACATATTTTGGATATTAACCTTTTATCCAATATGTCATTTGAAAATATCTTCTTCCATTCCTNGGTTTTAAAACTGGGAGATTTGCCCACAATTTCATGTTTCAGGTGACGAGACACAGAGGGACCTGGTTTCCTGCTCTCCAGCGGACCCGAGGCACCCCCAGGCGAAACCCCCTTCCTTGCTCGCCAACCCGATCTGGAGGAGGCAGGAGCAGCGGCTTCTGGCTCAATCCCCAGGACTAGGCAGGAGGCTTGGAATTGCCCTGAGGGGATCGCCTGCGCATTTGTGTCTACTGCAATTTCAGTGGGGTGCACCGACTGGGATTTGGAAACGAGGCCTGGCCTGGGATATAGAGCACGATCCACCTTGATTGCGCCCCCAGCACGGGGAGTGTACACATCCAAAAAAGTGAGGTGCAGCACTTGGTTCAAGAAAGGACTGCATCGCTGCCACTCTTCACCACACAACCTCAAAGGCAGAACTCCCGCATGATGCATTGGAACAAACNTTTCACATATTTTGGATATTAACCTTTTATCCAATATGTCATTTGAAAATATCTTCTTCCATTCCTTCATTTGCATTTTAGTTTTGTTGATTGTTTCCTTCACTGTGCAGAAGCCTTTTATCTTAAGTCCCAATGTGTAGTTCATTTTTGCTTTTGTTTCTTTGCCTCTGAAGATGTGTCCACTAAGAAGTTGTTACAGCCAATGACAGAGAAATTGCTGCCTGTTTTCTCCTGTAGAATTTTGATGGTTTCCTATCTCGCATTTAAGTCTTTCATCTATTTCGAATTTATTTTTGTGTATGGTGTAAGAAAGTGATCCAGTTTCATTCTTCTGCATGTTGCTGTCCAGGTTTTCAGCACCATTTGTTGAAGAGACTGTCTTCTTTCCATTGGGTATTCTTTCCCACTTTGTTGAAGATTATTTGGCCATATAGTAGTGGGTTCATTTCTTGGTTTTCTATTCAGTTCCATTGATCTATGTGTCTGTTTTTGTGTCAGTATCATACTGTGTTTATTATTACATTGTTATAATATACCTTGAAATCTGCAATGTGAAGGCATGGTATTTTTTAAAAGCTCCCCAAGATTTCTAAAGCATAGCTAGGTTGAGAACTAGTATTGCTTTAGAAGTAAGTTGTAATTACAATTAATGTACAAATATAAAAAACTCAGCAAAATGTTTTATTATAATAATTTGAATTATATACACTCTACTACATTAGTGGATGTCAGTTTTCTAGATTGTCTTTCTCTGTTTCTCTGGCATATTCTAATTTTCCTAAGACCTAACACAGGACCTTACAATGTAAAGGCCAGACAAATGTTGGCTGAATAAACACATGATTGACTGATTTTATTCTCATTCTCCACTAGATGAAAGTGACAAGCAGTATAAGATAGGTACTACATACCAATTTTTAAAATATTTACTTGTCAATCCTTGTTTTCTTTTGCAAAAACTGCCTAATCTATTAAAAGTTCATGTTTACATCATATCCATAAGTGTAATTATGAGTAATCAGCTACTTCTGAAAACTAAGATCACAAGCCAAATTATGCAAGGGTATATTCAAGATTGCTAATACATATTTTTAGATTTATTACTAATAATATCAAAATGATGTTGTAAACAACTTTTTTTAAAAATTGTATTCCAGATTTTATTTTATCTATATCCTATACATAGAAATTTTTAATTTTTTATTGAATTTCATTTCAATATTCCTATCATGTTATTTTGTGGAGCAATTGACCTGTGTTATAGGTATGCTTTTAAATTTGCTCATAATCCTAAAAGAAAAAATACTTTTGTTCATATTCAAGTACGAATAATGGGATACTGAAGTATGTTGAAAGACAAGCAGACTGAAGAATGAGTACAAGGGAATCATCAGGGACCTTTTCCTTCTTAGAATTTAAAGGGACTTTAGAGATAATCTGGGAGAATATATCAACAAAAACAGGAAATTCTTTTCCTGTAATCTAATAATGAAGGAAAAACCTTTAAACCATTTTCTTGGAATCCGGTGGCAAGATGGCGGAGAAGTAGGGAGCTCCGTACATTGCACTCGCCCCCATATCTTGCACGGAGAAGATCTGAAGCCATAGGAAACCTTACAGAATCCAGGAGACTGGGAGAAAGAGGAGGCAGAGTCCACTGAGAATGTCTTCTAACGTGATTGCGAACTAGGGAAGATAAAATCGAGCCCGGGATCAGAGACGCAGAGGGACGCAGAGGATCCCCCTCTGTGGGGAGTGAGAGGGGAAAGAGAGAGGCCGAAACTGCTCAAGACATGGTCCCCGTCGCTGGGGAACAGAAAAACCTCCACTCAGGGCACAGAGGGATCCGGTCTCCAGCTCTCCTGCTGACCCAAACAATCCCCGGGAAAACAACTGCTTGTGCGCCAAATCCCTGTGCACCAAATCGTCCTGGAGGCTGCACGCCAACCGCGCCTTTGTGTTTCTGGCTTGGCTGGATCCCTAGAGGAGAGGCGAAGGTTTTAAAACTGGGAGATTTGCCCACAATTTCATGTTTCAGGTGACGAGACACAGAGGGACCTGGTTTCCTGCTCTCCAGCGGACCCGAGGCACCCCCAGGCGAAACCCCCTTCCTTGCTCGCCAACCCGATCTGGAGGAGGCAGGAGCAGCGGCTTCTGGCTCAATCCCCAGGACTAGGCAGGAGGCTTGGAATTGCCCTGAGGGGATCGCCTGCGCATTTGTGTCTACTGCAATTTCAGTGGGGTGCACCGACTGGGATTTGGAAANTTTTTTTATCAGAGCACTGACCTGATTAATTCTGGTCACTGGCTTGCTTAAACACTCACATTTAGTCCATTCTGTACATGTAAATTCTACCTCTACCTACCTTTTCATCTCTTTCTCTCAGGAGTAATTAGACTATATAGTTTATTTGGATAACACCAGCGTCTTTCTCTCACCTCTCCAACCATATTCCACCCTTTAGCTCTTTGAAAAAAGCTTCTTATCCCTTCTGCCTGTTCATTCTATTTCCAATTTTGCCTCATCCCCGCCCTGTCATCTCTCTCTTTCTCTATGCTCTTCAACCAGCACTGCATACACCCAACTATTTAATTGTAGCTGGGAAATCTGGTTATATGCCTTAAACCGTTCTTTTTCTATCAGATTTCTTCTTTTTTCCTTTTCTTTTCTTCTTTTTCACTTTATTATGTATTTCTATTTTCCATTATTCACCTTCCCTCCTCCGTCTTTTCTCTTTACTTTTTTGTTTTCCCTCTCAGTTTGTGTGTTTGTTGGATTTGTCTGTGTGTTTGTGTGCCTCTGTCCCCTGTGTGTTTGTCTGTCTGTTTTCTTCTCCAGGGCTACCTCAAGAAACAAGCCAAAGTACACATGGTGGAGAATCCTGAATACCACTACGAGTAGGAAAATAAAATAACTAAGGTCTCAACAAGAGAGACCAAGAGATACTATTCAAAGAACACTTTCAGAAAGGGTAGGCCCTGGACAGTCAAAGAGTCATCTTGGTGACAGCAGCGCTCACAGTTGCAGAGAGCATAACAAGTCTTTAAAACTAACAAGAGATAGAAAGCTAACCAAAATGACGAAATAAAAGAGCTCTCCTCCAAAAATTCCAAGAGGAATTGACAGCTAAAGAACTGCTCAAAACAGATATAAGCAGCATAACTGAACAAGATTTTAGAACAATAATCATAAAATTAATCGCTGGGTTTGAAAAAAGCACAGAGGACAGCAAAGAAACTATGGCTACAAACAACATGGAGCATGAAAATAAGCATGATGAGTTAAAACNATTATAGCAGAGAACTTCCCCAAGCTTGGGAGGGAAGTAGACATTGAAATCCAAGAGGCACAGAGAACTCCCCTCAGACGCAATTTGAATCGATCTTGTGCACAGCATATTATAGTAAATTCAATCAAAATTGCGTCAGCATACTTCTCAAAACTAGAACAAACTATCCAAAATTTTGTATGGAACCACAAAAGACCCCGAATAGCCAAAGTAATACTGAAGAATAAAACCAAAACGGGAGGTATCACCATCCCAGACTTTAGCCTCTACTACAAAGCTAGCCTCTACTACAAAGAGAACCCTGGATGTTGGTAAGGATGTGGAGAAACGGGCACCCTCGTACACTGTGGTGGGAATGTAAACGGATGGAGCCCTTCTGGAAAACAGTGGGGAGGTTCCCCCCAAAATTAACAATAGAACTCCCCTATGACCCAGCAATAGCACTGCTAGGAATTTACCCAAGGGATATAGGAATGCTGATTCATAGGAGCACATGTTCCCCAATGTTCATAGCAGCACTCTCCACAATAGCCAAAACATGGAAAGAGCCTAAGTGTCCATCAACAGATGAATGGATCAAGAAGATGTGGTTTATCTATACCATGGAATACTACATGGCAATGAGAAACAATGAAATCTGGCCATGTGTAGCAACATGGATGGACCTTGAGGGTGTTATGCTGAGCGAAATAAGTCAGGCAGAGAAGGACAAATATCATATGTTTGCACGTATAGGAGGATTAGGAGGAACTTGACGGAGGAACAAGGGGGAGAAGAAGGGCGGAAATGGTGGGGGAAAGGGAGAGAGGCAAACCATGAGAGACTCTTGAATGCTGACAAAAACTGAGGACTGATGGATGTGGGGGGAAGGGGGGATGGGCATGGAGGAGGACACTTGTGGGGATGAGCACTGAGTGTTATGTGGAACCTAATTTGACAATAAACTATAAAAAATAAATAAATAAATAAATAAATTTAAAAAAAAAGGAAAAAAATTTAAAAAAGAAGAAAAGAAAAAAGAAAGAAAAAAAAAAAGAAGATGTGGTTTATCCAAAGGATGAAATACTATATGGCAATGAGAAAGAATGAAATCTGGCCATATGTAGTAACATGGACGGACCTTGAGGGTGTTATGCTGAGGAAATACGTCAGGCAGAGAAGGACAAATACCATATGTTTACACGTATAGGAGGATTAAGAGGAACTTAACAGAGGACCGCAGGGGAGAAGAAGAGGGGAATTAGTCGGGGAGGGGGAGAGAGGCAAACCATGAGAGACTCTTGAATGCTGAGAACAGGCTGAGGACTGATGGGTGTGGGGGGGCGGTTGGATGGGCATGGAGGAGGGCACTTGGGGGATGAGCACTGGGTGTTATACGGAAATCAACTTGACAATAAACTATTTGTAAAAAAAAAAGAAAAGAAAGAAAAGAAAAAATAAACCTAACCAGATATTTGGCAAGACATTATTCTTGGTGTTTTTATGAGAATGTTTTTGGACAAAATTAACATTTAAAGTGGTAGACTGAGTAAAGCAGATTACCATCCCTAATATGGATGACTCCCATCCAATACATTGAAGGCCTCAGTAGAACCAAAAGATTAACTTTCAAGCAAGCAAGGAAGAATTCTTCCTGTCTGGCTGCCTCCAAACAGGGACATCAGCTTGTTCCTATCCTTGAACTTGAACTGAAATATTGGCTCTTCCTTGGTCGCAAACCTGCCTGTCTGGAACCATATTATTGGTTCTCCTGGTTTTCAGACCCTCAGATTCAGATTGCAACTAAACCACTGGGTCTCCTGGATCTCCAGCTTGCTGACTCATGCTAAAGTTCTTGAGATTTAGCCTCCATAATCTCTATAAATCTGTTACATTTCCATGGATATCTCTACCAATTATGGAAGCTTAGGAGTAACATGATCTACTTACTTATTTAAAGGACCACTCTTGATATAGCATAGTCAGTCTGTGGTGGAGCAAGGGTAGAATAACTACCTTAAGAGAATAGTTAAGATGTACAATAATCTAGGCAAGAGACAAAATGTTGGCCTGCACCAGGATAATAGTGAAGATCATGAAAAGTATGGCAAGTATATATATTTGAAGACTGAGCCAATGGGATTTTCTGATGAGGAACAGAATAAGAAGAGAGAAATTTAAAAAGATTTCCAGTGTTTTTGTGTACAGGCCAAAATTGGTAGAATAGTTTCCATTTTCTGAGATGGGAAATGCTTGAGAAGAGACTTGTAGAGGAAACTGAGAGCTCAGTGTTAGAGCCACTTATTTTGAAAAATCTATTGGAGAAGCCTGTGAAAAGGTTGAGTAGTCAATTAGACACACTACTCAGAAGCTAAGACAGACAGGGATGGGGAGTCTAATTCAGCTGTAGTCTGTATATAGACAACATTCAAAGCTAGAAGGCTAAATAAAATCTCCTATTAAGCTGATGTGGACATTAACAATTTCTTAAGAAATGGGGGTCATCTCAGCAATAGCACTGCTAGGAATTTACCCAAGGGATACAGAAATGCTGATGCATAGGGGCACATGTACCCCAATGTTCATAGCAGCACTCTCAACAATATCCAAAACATGGAAAGAGCCTAAGTGTCCATCAACGGACAAATGGATCAAGATGTGGTTTATCTATACAATAGAATACTACATGGCAATGAGAAAGAATGAAATCTGGCCATGTGTAGCAACATGGGTGGAACTTGAGGGTGTTATGCTGAGCGAAATAAGTCAGGCAGAGAAGGACAAATATCATATGTTTGCATGTATAAGAGGATTAAGAGGAACTTAACAGGGGACCGTGGGGGAGAAGAAGGGAGGAAATAGGGGAGGAGAGGGAGAGAGGCAAACCATGAAAGACTCTTGAATGTTGAGAACAAACTGAGGACTGATGGGTGTGGGGGGGAGAGGAAGGGGGGGTGATGGGCATGAGGAGGGCACTATTGGGGAGGAGCACTGGGTGTTATATGGAAACCAACTTGACAATAAACTATTAAAAAAGAAATCGGGTCATCTTACATGGCTGAAAGGAAAAATATCAAAATTCATAGAGTACCTAACACAACCAGTCTACTACAGAATTCAGTAAAATGTAGGAATTATAGGTAATTGCGATAAGAAGTTGATGATGGACTTCCTATTTATTTTGTGGTCATTCCTACCAAATGTTATCACTTCATCAGACACTTGACTCATTTTATGAGACATATTAAGTTATTCATGTATGTAATAAATATGTATGCTGTCCTTATTTTCAGATTATAAGGGTTTAATAGGCATGTATCTCATACTAATATAAACTGAAGAAATTATTCTTATTACATTTTCTAGGGTAACATTGACTTATAATTTGACTCTAGGCAAGTCACACCTATATTTTGTCTTGGTCTAAAATAATTTATTTTGGCTTCATTATCTGTAAAATGTTTCTATTTAGCAAAGATGTAAACACTATAATAGGAGTTACTATACCCAAACTCTGTTTGAATGTCCTGTTTAAGAGGCACATGGGTGGCTCAGTCAATTGAGCATCCAACTCTTGATTTAGGCTCAGGTCATGATTCCAGGGTCATGGGATCAAGCCCCATGTCAGGCTCTGCACTGCGTGTTAAGCCTGCTTAATATTCTCTCCCTCTGCCCGTCTTCCCTCCTTATGTGCTGTCTCCCTCTCTTTCAAATTAGTTTTTTAATTAAAAAAAGAAAATTAAAAAAATTCTAATAGATCATTTTCATTTATTCTATTTTAAGGTTTTATTTAAATCCCAGTTAATTAACATACAGGGTAATATTAGTTTCAGGTGCTGAATATAGTGATTCAACAATTCTATACATTACCCAGGGCTCATCACAACAAGTGCACTCCTTAATCTCCATCACCTATTTAACCCATCCTCCCACACATCTCCCTTCTGCTAACCATCACTTTGTTCTCAAGGGTCTATTTCTTGGTTTGCCCCCAAATCTCTTTTATTCCCCTATTCTCATTTGTTTTGTTTCTTAAATTCCACATTTGAATGAAATGACATGGGATTTGTCTTTCTCTGACTGACTTATTTCACTTAGCATAATACACTCTAGCTCCATCCATGTTGTTGCAAATGGCAAGATGTCATTCTAAGTAATATTCTGTGTGTGTGTGTGTGTGTGTGTGTACCACATCTTCTTTATACATTCATCAGTTGATGGACATTTGGGCCATTTCGATAGTTTGGTCATTGTAGATAATGCTATTATAAACATTGGGGTACATGTATTCCTTTATATGAGCACTTTTGTTCTTTGGGCAAATACCTAGTGGTACAATTGCTGGGTCATGGGTAGTTCTATTTTTAACTTTTTGAGGAATCTCCATACTGTTTTCCACAGTGCACCAGTTGGTTTTTCCACCAATAATACAGGAGGGTTCCCCATTCTCTACATCCTCACAAACACTTGTTTCTTGTGTTGTTGATTTTAGCCATTCTGACAGGTGTGAAGTGATAGTTCACTGTGGTTTTGATTTGTATTTCCCTGATGATGAGTGATGTTGAGCATCTTTTCATGTGTCTGTTGCCACCTGTATGTCTTCTTTGGAAAAAATATCTATTCATGTCTTCTGGTCATTTTTAAATTGGATTATTTGGGTTTGTTTGTTTTTTTTTTTTTTGGTATTGAGTTTTATAAGTTCTTTATAAATTTTGGATATTAGCCCTTTATTCAATATGTCATTTGCAAATATGTTTTCCCATTCCAAAGGTTCCTTTTAGTTTTGTTGTCTGTTTCCTTCACTGTGCAGAAACTTTTTATCTTGACGATGTCCTTTTTTTCATCTTTGCTTTTGTTTCTCTTGTCTCAGGAGACCTATCTAAGTAAAGTGTTGCCATACCCAAGGTCAAAGAGGGTCCTGCCTGTGTTCTCTCCTTGGATTTTGATGGTTTCTTACCTCACATTTAGGTCTTTCATCCATTTTGAATTTAATTTTGTTTCTGATGTAAGAAAGTGGCCCAGTTTCATTCTTTTGCATGTGGTTGTCCAGTTTTCCCAACACCGTTTGTTGAAGACACTCTATTTTTTCCATTGGATATTCTTTCCTGCTTTGGTGAAGAATAATTGGCCATACAGTTGTGGGTTCATTTCTGGTTTTTCTATTCTGTTCTATTATCTTCATGTCTATTTTTGTGCCACTACCATACTGTTTTGATCACTATATCTTTCTAATATAACTTGAAGTCCAGAATTGTGATGCCTCCAGCTTTGCTCTTTTTTTCAAGGTTGCTTTGGCTGTTTGGGGTCTTCTGTGATTCCACACAATTTTAGGATTGTTTGTTCTAACTCTGAAAAATATTATTGGTATTTTGATAAGGATTGCATTAAATGTCTAGATTGCTTTGGGTGTAGAGCGTAGACATTTTGACAATATTTGTTCTTCAACTCCATGTGCATGGAATGTCTTTCAATTTCTTTGTGCCCTCTTTAATTTCTTCACCAGTGTTTTACAGTTTTCAGTGTACAGGTCTTTTACCTCTTTGGTTAGGTTTTTTCCTAGGTATCTTATAGTTTTTGGTGTAATATAGAAGTAATTTTTATATAGTTTATATAGATACAGATAAATAAAACAACTTAATATATCTTAAGATATACACACATATATGCCCTTTTTTTATACCTGAAAGTGCAATATAATAAATGCTAATATAAAATAATTGTCACATTATAATATGGAATATTTCAAATTTACATATTTTATAGTTCTATTATAATGAATATTTCTACTTTTTTTTTCTTCCCAGAGGTTAGAATGGCATATTTTAGGAAGGAATTATAAGAGTGGGAAAAGATTAGGATTGAGAGTCCCAACTATTCCACTTTTGGTCTGATATAAAAACATCATTTAATTTGTTAAAATATTCTTATTTATAAAACACAGATACCAAAATAGATGATTTCTAATGTTCCTTCTGATTCTAACATGTAAGAATGCTATGGTTCAATATGAATAGTTATTTGTGTATATAGTTTTAATTGATCTCTGTATTATTCCAGGAAAATTTTTGACCATATTTTATGCAAGCTATATAACAGAAGTATGGTCATGAATAGGTATTTCTTTTATCGTGTAAAAAAAAGGCTTAAATATACAGGTTCTAGCATCTTGCCAGTAACTAATAAGAGACTCAGTTCTGAATAGTAATTTTTAGCATGTTCTTTTCTCACAACCACAGTGTTTCATTAATGTGTTTTTTTCTTGTTGAATATTCTCAATTCCTTTAAATAAATTGTTGTTAATTAGTCACTTTATGCATATAATTTTCTTATTTTCATAATTATACTTAATTATGTTCCTAGCAAAATTTATGTAATCAAATAATTGCCATATGCAATTATATAAAAGGTATAAACATATTAGAAAAAATTCACAGAAGATGTATTTACACAAGACATTTCTTTTTCACTTCCAGTCATCGTATCATTTAGTATTGATTTTAACAATTTTTTAACTCACATCACTAGATATCAAAGAGAGATTTTAATCTTAAGGGAAAAATTAATAGTGCTTTCTTGTAGAGATGGCATATTATTAAAATATATCCTAAGTTGAACACTCTAAGAAATTTTACATATGATATACAGATTTTTTCAGGAAAAATAACATTTTGCTTTAACCCTTAAAACTCCTGATTTTTAATGCATCAAATTCATTTTTAGTTGTATACATTCTTTTTCTTCTTTTTTAAGAAAAAATTTAATGTTTATTTATTATTGAGACAGAGAGAAACAGAACATGAGTGGAGGAGGGGCAGAGAGAGAGAGGGAGACATAGAATCTGAAGCAGGCTCCAGGCTCTGAGCTGTCAGCACAGAGCCCAACATGGGGATCAAACTCACAAACCTGAGATCATGACCTGAGCTGAAGTTGGAAGCTTAGTGTTCTGAGCCACCCAGACACCCCCAGTTCTATACATTCTTGTTTTATCTATACCTTTAATGGTTTGTATCACCAGAAAAAAATTAAAAAATAAATAAGTGTATAAGTCATCTAGAACATATCTGACTTATTTTACACATTGAGAAAATGAGGTCCTCGGAGTTTGAGTCAATTCACATGTTCACAAAACTAGTTATCAGCAGAGCTTATGCTAATAGAACTCCTGGCTGCTGGTCCAGACCTTTTAACCCTCTACATCACGAGCATATTCAGTTTAGCACTTAAACTGTTATATTTCAATGATCTGCTTTTATGTTTATGTCCTTCTCTTGACTGCAAAATCTCTGAAGACAGAAATTAGGTCATCACCATTATATTCCCCTGGAGCCTAGAAGAATGCCTGAAACATAAGCATAATTCCTCAACATACAGTTTTGTTTTTTTTTTAAAGCTTTTCATTTCAAGATTTGACCTTTAAAGGAAATGTCCCCTCACCTGTCAGGTACACAAAAAATGTTGGCTTACTGACAATTAGTTGAATACCGAACTATAACATAGAGACTAAATATTTGAAACATGTATTTTACTTGGCTTTAAAAAATATAAAAAATTCATATGTACATGTGTACCCAAAACTCATGCTGAATGGTAATATTAGCTAGAAGCACAGAGTATTATAAATCCTCTGACGTTTCCATGGCAGAACTGTTGAAATGATGAGCTTTTGGTTCTATCAAAATTATCCTAGCTCAAACTCTACTGAAAGAAAAACTAAAGAAATAGCTTACGGGTTAAAGATTAGCAATGACCATATATATTTTCATTAGCTGCAGCATCGACATTTTCTTTTGAAACATTTCTATTTAAAACTACATGTGTATTAGCACTTGGATATAAGTAAATGTGTTTGAGTTTCTATTCTGAAAGTTCCACAGAGTAGATTTGTTTTTATTTTGTTTCTGCTGAAAAATTCACAAAAAGTTAGTAAGTGATTGATGCTGAATCAGTAACAAGGCTGAAGCCCTTAAGGGCATATAGCCCTAGTATTTGCAAATGAGAAATAAGGCATTATCCAGGGCCTTATACAGAGACTAGACAGAAGGAGGGATTAAACTAAGACTCCAGTGACTCTTACACTTCAAATGTCCTTTCTGTAGGATGTAACTTTGGCTTCAGGATGAAGGTATAGGGAAGCGAGAACCCAAGGCCTTTTGACTCCTCTACTTTGTAAGTTGCTCTTTTGACCAAGGCTAAAGTATAAATTTAAGCCTCATCCTGTCATTAGTGGGAACACGTAACAAGTATCAATGAACAAAATAAGTAAATACTCTTAACATGCAATGTGCATCTGCTACATCTTTGGAAGTCAATATTTTTTGGTGTAAAAATGTATTTACATTTCAAAGAATAGCTTCAATTTTCATTCCATGCACATTTCTGCCACACACTAATTTCTCACTGCTGGAGACCAAACCAAGGTGCAACCAAAAAGTCTTTTAACTCAGCAGGAAGAATTGCATAATGTCAAATACTTTGCTGTTTTAAATTCAAAGGTTTTTTTAATATTTAAAATATATACTCCTTAAGGGCTGAGTCTGCTCAATACATTGAAGATATTGAGTATTTATGATAATAGTAATGATTCCCAAAACTATTGTTATTCAAAGGCAACCACTAGGAAGGCTATATTATCATCTCTGTTCATTGATAACAAATAGTTAGACATAGCTCCTGCCCTCAAAGCGCTTACTATGAGCATAAGGGAGACAAAATGTTACTTTGCATTGACATTAATCCTTTTGCCAAGTTTAACTGCTGAGTATAATTCATAGTGTCTTAGAAACTTTATACGTAGCAGGAGCCAAATACCCACTCAGAGGCCTCAAATAAACATTGCTATGTTAGTATATTTTTGTAATTTACATTATCAGTAATCAGAGAATATTGATTTAAAAAATCAATACTGTACTAATATCTGTTAACATTACATTGAATTCTAACACATTATTGGCTGGTTAACATTTGATAATCCCAATCAAAGGGATTTAAAAACTTTTCCTAGGATTTACCATAGCAATATCCAAAGCAAACAGTGTGCCACCCAGTTGGCCAGGCAACTAAGCCATGTTTCAGCTGAGGATTTTTTTAAAACTTCATTATATGAACATTTGGTGTCTCCTATAAACTGACAATCCAGTTTGTAAGAGATACATTATGCAAATTAGGAAATTAGCAACAAACTACTTCCGATGCTCATCATTACTATCTTGTTCTTCAGTTCAGATTTGCAAAAGTGCAGTAATGCAGTAAAATCTACCAACGGATGTTTTGTTACCACTATTAATGGACAATATTTTATTGTAATGTCAAATTTAATACAAAACCCAGGAATTTACAATAGCATACATTATCCTACACAATCTAATATAATTCAATTTCCTTTGTCCTATGAGAAAAACAAAGGCAAAATATATCACAAACATATTCACTTCAACTCAGACTTTCCTGTTTATTAAATATTCAGTCAAATTTAGTATCATTCCAAGAGCTGTGAACCAGTTTCATATTCTTCAAAGGAAAATTGAAGAATTTTCAGTATTTACAATATTGGTGAACATTCTTTATCCACGCTTTTCTGCTCAATCTAATTTTAGGATCTCTCTTCTCTTCATTGACTGTTCCTATTGTTACTCCACACACTGATGCAAATGTCCCACACCAGAGGTAGCAAGAATATCAGGAGCCATGATTATAAATGTGTATTCAATTTTTTTCCTTTACTGCACACTTGTTTATCCTTGTCTTTGTACGTCCCTGTGATCATAAGTTCCTCTGCCTAAATTCAACAACTAAGTCATAACTGATTGTATTTAGAACACCCTCACTAACAACCTAAAATGCCTGTACTGAGCTAAAAATCTACAATGCACAAAGACAAAGAAAACCAGATCACATGTTTGATGCATAATGAACTGAAGACAAGAAGCTGCTAACCAGCTTCTCATATAAAACCGTTCTGAAATGCACTTTAGAAACATGGTTTGTGTTTTACTTTTGTTTTGACAGTTTTATTTAGTTGTTTTTTTAGTTGTTTATTTTAGTTGTTGTTTAGTTTGTTTGTTTCAGCAGCCAAAGTACTTTTATAAAACTCATTGGTGGAAAGCACAGAGCCAAAGTGGAAGTGTCCAACAAAACTGAGTCTCCTTGAAAAAACTCTTAAGAATCACCAAGAAAACATGATAAGATAATTTGCATTCTCTAACTGATTGAAATTATTATGTTGCTGTATTCAAAGAATTTGACAGTGTATTTTTCTGACAAAGAATCATATCATATGGAGTTTCAAACAATCATCAATCTTTCATTTAGTGTTTTGTATTTTAAAATGTCTAAAATATACAGAAAACTGAAACTATTGGGTTTTTCTTTGACTTCAGGGGAAAACAAACTCATCTTCTTAGTAAAAAAAGATATACAAATGTTCATTCCACATTGAGAAATTTCCAAACATTCTGTCAAGTCTACAGTATTTGGATTCTTCTAGTTAGATATATTGTGGAATAACAATACAGAACTAGGAGTCTCTTTAACCTTGCTGCTTAATGTATTAGACAGGGCTATATTTTTCTCAAGCTCAAATGGAGGCAAGTAAAGACACACCTTTCTCTTTACAGACATGTGACTATCTAGAAAGCTATTTGGACATTTGGCTTCTGAATAATCTTTCAGTATATTCATTTGTAAGATGTAAAGATACATAAGATAAATAATTATCACATCTGTATAAATAATGAAAATATAACATTTTTAAAATCAGTAATTTGAAGCTTTGTCATGAATTATTTTCATTCCTCTTCATTATCCCAAAATGTATTATGTAATTACTTCTTACTTTTAGATTCTAAAATAAACCAAGAAAGAATTAAGTAATTGGATGAAAATACTATAAAAGAGAAATAGACTAAAGAAATCTGAAAAATTGCCTTTCTAATTTAATGAGTATTTATCTATGGCATTTAGTAAATTCATTAGTAGACAGTATATAACACAAATCTACCAAATTAAGAAGAAAAAACTATAAAGAATGACTTTCTTTCTAAATTTAGGGCAAGCAAGGAGAGTCAAACAGACTCCCTATTTCCAGGTTTAGTCTGCAATTCACAAATGTATAAACAAAAACATGATGAGGGTTTTCTTCCTGTTGTTTCAATTAACTTAAGTTACTTGTGGAACATGCTGGGTCTCCTGAGGTTTGAAGAACATGAATGCTGTAAGAATACATTTACTCTTAAGGAGCTTTTGTTTCAAAATTCTGAGTCTTTTTAGAGTGAATCATTTTCATGTTTTTCTACGTTCCCATCAATCAATTCTACCCTTAATAGTTTCATTATATGGGCTTTGCATATAAAGCAAGAAAATAACCAACTGCTTTTTTTTTTTTTTTTTTTTTTTGGTAACTAAGGAGGTATTTGATCACCAGCTAAGGGCACTTAAACTGACAACATTTTCTGGTTTTCTTATACATGAAACATTTTTATTTCAAAACTAAAATTGCTAAAACTTTAAAAATTGCTAGTTTGGATTTCTAAAAGGAAAAAAAATATGTGAATTTAAAATATAATTTTATAAAAACTATATTAACTACTAACACTCATATTTATTTTAAAAGGTATACCAGGGCACCTAGGTGGCTTAGTTGATTGAGCATTGGACTACGGTTCAGGTCATGATCTCACAGTTCATGGGTTCAAGCCCCACATCAGGCTTTGTGCTAAAAGTACAGAGCCAGCTTTGGATTCTATCTCCCTCTCTTTCTGCCCCTCACCCGCTCACACTTTCTATTTTTCTCTCAAAAATAAACATTAAATTTTTTAAATGTATATCAACATTATTTCTAAAAAGAAATTTGGCTCAATTGTGGATGCATTAACAATTTCAGGCCACTGTGGCCTGATTAAATAAAAATTTAAAAAGGTGTTCTGATGTGATAAAGTGACAGAAATACTCTAAAAACTAAAGATCAAACATTCTGCCTATTATCTAGTGGTATGAAGTTGCTCACATATAAAGGACAATGCCATATTCTCAACCACTGAGTAGAGTATTAATAAGTTAAAGTCCATTACAACAAGTGCAAGAAGTCAAATCAGGGGGAAAAAAATCCCAAGTTGGTTTCTTTGTAACTGTATTCCCTGTTATGAATCTTGTTGATTAATATCAGTAGTCATGGTAGTCCATTCAATCGGGAATTCTGTTCTCCATGAACGCAAGACACACAATCATGAATCACTCTATTGAAAAACTGTACTTATAAAAAAAGCAGTATCAATAAGATGAAAATAAAAGGATAAAAATTTCCATCAAAACTTAGAGATAAAAAAGTCACACCTGGGGCACCTGGGTGGCTCAGTCAGTTAAGCCTCCAACTCTTGGTTTTGGCTCAGGTCATAACCTCACAGTTCATGAGATCCAGCCCCATGGCACGTTCTCAGTGTGGAGCCTGCTTGGCATTTTCTTTCTCTCTCCCCTTCTGTCCCTCTCTTTCTTCTTCCCTCCTCAAAATAAATAAACTTAAAAAGATATACCTACAAAATTAAATAAATAGCTTTCATAGAAGTGCATATCCTATTTTAGAAGTCATATCATTGAAAAACTACAGAATGGGGGCACCTGGGTGGCTCAGTCGGTTAAGTGTCCGACTTTGGCCCAGGTCAGGATTTCACCATTTGTGGGTTCCAGCCCCGCGTGGGGCTCTGTGCTGACAGCTAGCTCAGAGCCTGGAGGCTGTTTCAGATTCTATGTCTCTCTCTCTCTCTGACCCTCCCCTGCTCATGCTCTCTCTCTCAGAAATTAAGAAAAAAAAAGTTAAAAAAAAAGAAAAACTACAGAATGATAAATGTCAGAAAAGAAAACTTTCCCATAGCTGGCATCTTCTAAGGATTCTGAAATAACTATGAATTCTGGAGTTTAGGAAAATTAACTTTCTTTCACTACGTAACTATCACATCATTTTATAGGATAAATTTCATGCAAGCATTTCACAAAAAGATTCGAATCAAATTTTGCACACAGTTGTAGTAGCCTCCATTCTAGCATTGTGCAAGGTGCTAATTTTGATATCACATTTTAAATTGAAACACAACCAGCTACACTAGTTTTGTAGCACAATGAAAATATTGTTTTTTGAAGTCCTTTCATAATATCCTTTTGAAATATCTACCTGAGAAATAAACACCCACTTGAACTCCCAAATCCTAATATCCACGATTTTTTGCTTATTTGCAGAAGCAATTTCTTTTTCTTTTTTTTCTCTTGTTCATTATTTCTCTTGCTCATTATTTCATTTAATCTATGAAGTGGGTCTTATTAACCACATTTTATCTATGAGAAAACAAGACTAACAAAGGTTAAATTTTCCTAGTTGCATACAGCTATTATTGTAAACTCAAATTAAGACTTTTCTGAGTCTGAGGCTCATGGTCTTAATTCCTTCCATATATCATCTCCTGAATTTATACAATATGAGCTTCACTGTTTCTCTCTTTCAATCCATCTTGTTTTCCCTTCCACAGACACTTGTGCTCTACTCAAGGGGTCTGACTCTCCATTTGGCAAATATAGATTTTGCTATGACTCTTCCTTTTCCCATAGTGTTTTCTCTTGCCTATCCCACTCAGATAGGCAGGTTCGAATGCTTAAAGGAAAATGCAAAATTTGAACTCTTTCTTGAAGTCCCACCCCTTGAAAGTATGACCTCTACTTTGGCTAAAACCTTACTGCCCTCTTCCAAATGTCTGTGCTTATGTTATCTCTTTCCCTTCTCAAGAGCTTCTTCCTGGAAGGATGGTTTTATCTGGATCCTCTAAGAAGGAGATACCAACACAGTATTAAATATGTAAGAATTTTGATCAGGGAGGAAAGGCTGGGATTTGTATTAGACACCAAGTCTGGTAGAGACAAGGAGGGAAGTTTGGACAGAAGCTTCCTAGAGTGCACAGTCTAAAGAAGGTTTAATAAGGCCATTGGGGAGTCATCAAGCTGGTCAATGAAGAGGTCCCTATTTCCTAGGAAGAGGTTTACTTTAGAATCCTTGCTGCTCTCTGTCATAGGCTAGGAGCATCCCTTGGAAAGAATAGCCTGGGGACAAATATGGCAATGGACTTCAAAGCATAGTATCTGGAAATCCTGGTCAATTATATACCCTGATCAGTTATGCTCCCTATAACTGGAAGACTGCAAGGAGCATTCATAATACTGCCAAGAAGAAAAATTCCCAACTGGGCCACTTATGAGCTTTGTCACGTTGGGAAAGATGCTGAATCTTTCTGAGTTATTTTGTAAGAGTAGAACTATTATAGAAAATAAATGTGATAAATTATGTGAAGTACCTACTGCAGGAACTATTCAAAAACATTAGTTGTTTTTATCTTCTCTAACATTCAGTAGATTACCTACATATATAAAAGTCACTTAATAATGTTTTAAAATTATTCTGTTTACATGTATAAATAAATGTATTGATACATAAAGTTATACCCACATGTATATGGGTATAGAATAAATTGAGCCTTTGTTTCTATCTCTCCATTTAGAATTTATTTTCTTAAATGGCTTTTTTTCTTTCTTTTTTTAAATGTTTACTTTTCAGGGAGAGAGAGAGAGAGAGAGCGCATGTGAGCAGAGGAGGGGCAAAGAGAAGGAGACAGATGATCCAAAACGAACTCTCCATTCACAGCAGACAGCCCAATGTGGGGCTCGAACTCATGAATCATGAGATCATGTCCTGAGCTGAAGGCAGATGCTTAACCAACCTGAGCCACTAAGAAGCCTCTCCATTTAAAGAAGCCTTCTAATAAACTTCATGTTTCATCTTTGAACGAAATTTTTCCTGGTAGAATCTATATTATTTGCTTTATTTCTTCCAACAGAGATACTTGCACAAATAAAGGTATCAGACTGACAAAACCCTGCATCTTAAAAACAAATAATAATCATTGTAAAGATAATTATTAATAATAAACTTTTTTACCTCCTATATTCATCCATCCATTCATGTAAACATTCATTCAACAACTATGTAATACTCTATTCCAAGAACTATGCTAGGGAAGCAGAAACAAACACTGCTCCTATCTTCATTTCACTTACATTCTAGTAGGGAGAAAGTCATTAACCAAAGGATCACATAAACAAATGTGAAACTGCAGTGGCAACAATGCTATGAAGGACAAGTGCAGAGTATAATGAGGGCTCACCACGGGCAGATTGGATGGAGTTGGAGTGATTGCCGATTGCTTTCTGGACATTGTGCTACTAGCCCTAAAGAAGGAAGAGTTTATAAGGTGATGAGGACAGGAAAGGATGTTCCAAGCAGAGGAAAAACATATACAAAGCCCAGTGGTGGAAAGATGGAAGACGTTTCGCGTGTGGGAGACAGTTCATGTGGAAAACAAATAGGAGGAGAGTAGGTTCAGAACCTGGAGAAAATAGGAGGGGCCATGTGTGAACATAACGACTATAACTGTCCCAAAGGACTAAACCTGAAAAATAGACCCAGATCCCACTCTTTAGATTTTTATCACACTCAGTGGTCCATCACTGTCCATTTTGTTATATTTGTTTTTAGTCACTCATTTTTTAAAAAATAAAGTAAATATAAGGAAATACAGTTAAAGAAAATGTCAATCAGCCATTTGAAAAACACCCAACAGTATTTAAATGTCATTACAAATATGATCATTAAATGTGATCATTACAAATGTGATCTTTAAAATGGGTTTTTTTAAGCCTCTTGCTGATTCTATCTGTATATACATCGAATATCTGATTTAATTATTTGACTACATGAAAAGTAGTTATTCAATAATATGAAAACATAATAGAAATTTTTAAAGCAATAAAATTATACTATATACTAATCCCAATATCAAACCACAGAATAGAGTAACAAAAATGTCATTTGACCCACAAATGTTGAGATATTCTCATTTGTGCCTGAGGCAAAACAATGGAACCAATGCAGTTTTTGAGAAGAAAGAATAATAAAAAGGAGTAACCAACCACTGTCTCAGAGACCATCACTGCTAAGACATCCTTTGTATCAAAAGAGTCCTTTAAAAAAAAAAAGTACATACAGAGTTTTATATATGGTATAAACCTTTAGTTATTTTTCAGGGTCCTGTGCCTGCAGATTTGTGGCATGTGGCTCACTGGCTGATATGTTAAATCCCCCAAGTTACATCAGGCAGGCCCAAGCCCTGTTTAAGACAGAGTGAGACTATGCCCTCAGTCTCTTAAGGGAAGGGTACTACTAAGAGTTTACATAATATATATCCACCATCTCCCAGAAGAAATATGTAGTATTTTCCCTACTGCTATGTCTTTAGGAAAAGATCTGGACAGGTAGTAAGATGCACCAGAGTGGTTGTAGTGTGCATTTCTAAGAATTCCTCTCTGAAAACTTGTTGGAAAAGAAATAAACATTCAAAATAGTAAAGCAAAAAACTAAGCATAGATTAGATTAAACAAAGAAACAAACAATATGTAAGTGCGAGTCAGATCACCAAATCTCCTGTGAAAACAAATAAAATTGACACAATGAACATTTGGAAAATGCCTATATTTGTTGTTTGGTTTTCAGAGCCTTAGGAAAATTGGTTATTTTCTAAGGGTAAATAGCCTCTTCCTACATAGTATGTAATCCTTATTTAACCTAGTTCTTCCAATAATGCATTGACATGATCTTGATTAAGAATATAATGTGGATATATTCTTATATACATTTATATTCACACAAGCCAAGGTTGAGAAAATAATAGCCTTCAACTTACCTNAAAAAAAAAAAAAAAAAAAAAAAAAAAAAAAAAAAGAGCAATCCTAGCAATGCTTAACTTTAGCAGGGTCAAGAAAGGCCATGGTTGCTGTTAAGTGAGAATAAATAAAAATAATGGCAAGAAAGTGAAGCAGAAGAGCAGGAAGGAGAAAGAGAAAAGGAAGAGAGAAGAAAAGTCTCCAGACACAGATAGGGAGGAGAAGGGTAATCTATAAAGTTATTCAGTGACATCTGAACTCTGGAGATCTATTCTTTTTTTAATTTTTTTAAACATTTATTTATTTTTGAGAGACATAGAGAAACAGATCATGAGCAGAGGAGGGGCAGAGAGAGGGACACACAGAATTGGAAGCAGGCTCCAGGCTCTGAACTGTCAGCAGAGCCCGACACGGGGCTCGAACCCACGAACCGTGAAATCATGACCTGAGCCGAAGTGGGATGCTCAACTTACTGAGCCACCCAGGCACCTCTGGAGATCTATTTTTGTTGGGTTCCCTGGATAAACCCATGCTTTCCCCAGCAAGAGTTTTGTTTGTTTTGTTCTTTTAAATATTAGAGTGAGATGCCTGGGAAGACTGAGACATGTAATCCAAAGGCAAAACTGCTTTCTGCCTTTACTCTGAAGATGCTCAGAAGTGAGTTTGGAATTGGGCTGCCTGATTTTTTCCTTCCCTTCTTCTCTTCTCTTCTCTTCTCTTCTCTTCTCTTCTCTTCTCTTCTCTTCTCTTCTCTTCTCTCTTTCTCCCTCTTCCTCTTCCTCTTCCCTTCCCTTCCCTTCTCTCTCTCTCGCTTTTTTTTTTGTCTCCGTATCATTTAACACCATGTCTCCCTCTTTTGGCCCTTACCTCCCTACCTCTGTTCCCATTTTGACTCTGCCTAGACTTGATCATATCACAATTCTAGGCACTGTCTGCTGGCTTATTCTTAGCAGGTCCTAACAAGGGACCAAGACCCAGAAGATAATGCCAACTCCATAATTTCTAAAGAGATGGAGCAGGATATGGTGGGTATATGGAAGAATTTTTCTCTTGAAACTGTTCTTTTATACCACAGGAAAACTGTTTTTAATTGAATTATGTTTCTTGAGGTGGACTGAGGTCAGAGGGTAGCTTCAGCTCTGAGCCTATCTCCAGCACCTCTTTCACCAATGCCTGTTGCCTTTTATTTTAATTTCATGAACTATCACCTGTCAGTGCTTGCACTAGAGCCAGTATGGTTAGAAGAGTATAAAGATAAAAGCCTGATAACATTCTCTCACCATCAATCTATAAGAAGGCCACTTACATTGCTTTTAGGGAAGCAATGAAGACATATATTTAAGAAAATAAATCCAGGGGCACATGGATGGCTCAGTCAGTTAAGCATCTGACTCTTTCAGCTAAGGTCATGATTTCACAGTTCATGAATTTGAGTCCCACATCAGGCTCTGCACTGACAGCAAGGAGCCTTCTTGGGATTCTCTGTCGCTGTCTCTCTCTGCCCCTCCCCTGTCCCCTTCCCCCATGTGTGTGTCTGTGTGTATGTGTGTTTCTCTCTCAAAATAAATAAATAAATGTTTTAAAAATTTGGAACTAAATCCAGGTTTCCAATGCAAGGCCCATTATCATGCTTAGTTACTGAATCTTTGAACTCAGTTTACAATCACTTCTTTTTATTCTGTATCCTCTATTTTTGTCTTGATTTAGAACACAGGAACTTCCAACCTTAGGTAAATACTTTTAGATCCTACCAAAATTTCAAGAAAATTGATATCTTTTTTGCATCCAAATCTAAGAAACTTTAGATGAAGATTAAGAAACTTTGCTTATAATCCAACTCTATATGTATTTATAATATATAAAGTTTACTTTTTAAGTTTGAAAGCCTAAATGGTTAAAGTCTCAGTGTTTTGAATAATTTCCTCACTATAGAAATTATTAGTTTTTACAGTAGGTAAACAAAACATAGCTTAAGAAATCCTTGGTAGTTCTTACTGGGCACTAGGTTTTCAAAGTCCAGAAAGGAAAAAGGAGAAGCTTGGATAAACTAAACGAAGAAAACACTGTCATTTGCCATACCCACTGTCCCTTCCTTTAATTTCTCCCCTTTCTGTGAACATGCCTTTTGGATTCAGTATCAAATCAAACCTGCCAAATTTTGCTTTATGTACTTGCTGAAGTCTTTTGTTCCTCAAACCTCAGATAAATCTGTTAAATTGTTTAGAATACAATGGAGTTACAAATACTCCTCACAGCAGCCTCATACCCCACTATTGAAACAAGGTATCTCACTCATAAAAATGTATAAAACTGAACAGTGCATACAATTTCACAGGCTTCCTAGTAATTCAAAACATTTGTAAATTCTATTTTTTCCCTGTGCACTGCCAGCACTCACAACAAATTAAATTCTCATTCAGCTGCTCTGCTAGGAAGCAAAACAAAACAAGACTGGGCATGAACCAGAATGTCTTCCTTTTATGACTTTTTCTTACTCTTTATTTTGATGTTCTAAATGGATCTGCCCTTTGTATTTCAATAGCCATTATGGTTTTACTTGATTCTATGAGCAACCATGATTAAGGATGTTCCATCATGGCCTCCTCCCACAATTAACCATAGGGTTCACAACCCCTCCCCCAGCCCTGGAGTAACTGCAGGGAACAGTTCCAGCAGCCCAGTGGGCCACAAAGTGGAGGTTCTTTCTCATCTGTACAGTGGCCACAGCATGAGAGCATTGGTGGGCATCTGATGCCAAAATTCTGGATGGAGCCTTCTGTGGATGTGCTCCTCTGCCCGCCTCTGTTTTGCAAAGAAATTCCAGGAAGATAAATAACAAAATAATGATGCTTTTTAGTCTCGAATAAAGTGACACTTATAATTTCTTAAATAGCATACATATTAATGGTAGAAGTAACCATTTTTGAACAATAACTACCTGTAAGGCACTGTGCTGTCTTGGAGACTATTTCATTTCATTACTTTAACAGTTCTGTAAGGAGGTAGATATTGTAACCATTTTATGGAAACTCAACAGAGAAGTTGAGTCCCTAAAGCACATAGTCACATGTTCTGGTTCCATAATTTGAACATGAAGCTCTCTGACTCCAAAGCCTTCTTAACTGTGTAGTCACTTATTAATCATGACAATATTACATTGATATAAAGCAGAATCCAATACCAAAAATTCACTACCATGAACCATGAAATTTCCTGAGTCACTAAATGAAGTCACTTTAAAATGTCATTTATATAAAACCAAGCAAAGATATTACCATTAGGAAAAAAGTAGTCACCTGAAGACTTTTAAGCCAAAGATCCTACACTGCCCACATGTACTAGAAATAAGAATACAAATCCCATCTGAATGTTAATATGTCACTACATGAAATCAGAGCTTATGGATCACATAAAGCAAATTAGGGTTCCCTACTCAATCATTCAGGTGTCCATTCTTCTCAACAAATCTTACCAGACATGACTGTTTTTAGCATTTTTCTGAGATATTTGAGATATGCAGAGATATAGCTCCTGTCTTGCAAGTAAACTAATAGAAGAATAAGACAAATGCCCATGAGAAGTTAAGTAATGATACCAGTCACTATTCATGCCAGCCAGATGACAAAAATAATAAACAAAATGGGAATACAGCAGAGAGAAAGCAATTGCTTTGGGTTCCTGGACCAGAAATACTTCAGGGACAGACAGAGGTAGAAGGAAGAGTAAAAATAATCATGCAGAGATAGACTGAGCATCGTGTGTTTAGGAGACCATAAGCAGAGATGGAATTGACAATTCAAGCTGAGTGTTCATACTGGAGATGCACAGTGATAAGCTTCAGAAAGTAGCCTGGAGCCAAACTGTAAAGTCTTACCTGTCTCAACCAAGGAATTTAAACTGATTATGATTAATGGAGAGGGGGTGCTGAAGATATTGCAGCAGAGACTGATACGACAAAGGCACTATTATAAGATTACCCTGGCAGCAGTGTTTAGAATGTATCGGATGCCAGAGACCAAAGCCAAGAAGACTAGTTTGGAGACACCTTCAAGTAATGAAATATGAGGTGAAGTTCAGGGAAGGGAAATGAAGAGAATGAAGTGGCAGTGTGGCGAAGCATACTCTGTGCTTACCAGGTTCTCCTTCCTTCTCTTCTTCATGGGTACACATTCCCCAGTGAGTTCTAAACTTTGAACTGAAAGCAGAATAAGTATAAGTTCTGGAGGTTTCTCTCTTTTCCCTGCTGTAGGAACCTAGAAGCTCCATGTTGAGATGACAGCTTCACAAAATGCTAGCTGAGTGTCTCCTTAAGTCACTTCTTGAAGACAGTGTCCTGGGGAACCATTGAGAATACAGCAGACTTTGTAGGAGCAGAAACATGTATACGTTAAACTATTGATGGATTTAGGGTTCATTATTCAGAGTCTCATCTCTTCTTACTAATACAAAGATAACTGTCAGAATTGATAGCTGTGCTCAGGGACCTTGAGAACCCTGACCTTGGAAGCAAACCTAAAAATAGGTAGGGACCACAATTTGTCAGTGACTTAAATAACGACACTAACACATTACATTTAAAGATTTTCTATAGAATAACACGTCATCTACATAAAGCGAAGGTTTGACTTCCTCCTTACTGATTTGGATGCCTTTTATTTCTTTGTGTTGTCTTATTGCTATAGATAGGACTTCCAGCGCTATGTTAAATAACCATGGTGAGGGGCGCCCGGGTGGCTTAGTCAGTTAAGCGTCCGACTTTCGCTTAGGTCATGATCTCGCGGTTCGTGGGTTCGAGCCCCACGTCGGGCTCTGTGCTGACTGCCAGCTCAGAGCCTGGAGCCTGTTTGAGTCTGTGACTCCCTCTCTCTCTGACCCTCCCCTGCTCACGCTCTCTCTCTCTCTCCTAGAAATAAATAAAACATTAAAAATAAAGAAAGAAAGAAAGAAAGAAATAACCATGGTGAAAGTGAACATCCTTGTCTTATTCCTGATCACAGAGGAAAAGCTCAGTTTTTCCCCATTAAGGATGATATTAGCTGTTGGTCATTCATATATGCCCTTATGATGTTAAGATATGTTCCCTCAACCCTACTTGGTTGAGAGTTTTTATCATGAATGGATGTTGTACTTTGTCAAATGCTTTTTCTGCATCTATTGAAAGAATAATATAGTTCCTATCCTTTCCTTTATTGACATAGTGTATCACACCACCTGATTTGTGAATATTGAACCACCCTTGCCACCCAGGAATAAATCCCACTCGATCATGGTGAATGATTCTTTTACTGTTGGATTTGATTTGCTAGTATTTTGTTGAGAATTTTAAAATCATGGATATTGGCCCATAGTTCCCTTTTAAGTAGGGTCTTTATCTGGTTTTGGTATCTGGGTAATGCTGGACTCAAAGAATGAATTTGGAAGGTTTCCTTCCCTATCTATTTTTTTTTAATCGTTTTGAGAAGAATGACTATTAACTCTTATTCAAATGTTTAGTAGAATTCCCTGGGGAAGACATCTGGCCATGTGATGATTGGGAGGTTTTTGACTATTTATTCAATTTCCTTACTGGTTATTGGTCTCCTCAAGTTTTTTATTTCTTCCTGTTTCAGGTTTGGTAGTTTACATGTTTCTAGGAATTTTTCCATTTCTTCCAGTTTCTACAATTTGTTGGCATTTAGTTTTTCATAATATTCTCTTACAATTGTGCTTCTGTGGTGTTGGTTTTCTTTATTTTCTCTCATTTGTGACTTTATTTATTTAAGTCCTTTCTCTTTTCCTTTTGGTAAGTTTGGCTAGGGGTTTATCAATTTCATTAATTTTTTCAAAGAACAAGCTCCTGGTTCCACTGATCTGTTCTATCAGTTATTTTAATTTCTATATTATTTATTTCTACTCTCATCTTTATTATTTCCCATATTCTTTTAGCCTTAGGCTTCATTTGTTCTTTTCTTAGCTCCTTTAGATATAAGGTTAGGCTGTTTCCTGAGATTTTTTTTTTTTTTTTTGCTTCTTGAGGTAAGCCTGTATTGCTAATTGCTATAGATTTCCTTCTTATGACTGCTTTTGCTGCATCCCAAATGTTTTGGACCATTGTGTTTTCATTTTATTTGTTTCCATGCATTCAATGGAACCACTAGTCAGTTCATTATAATTCCTTAGTTCCTACACCTATAAATATTTTTACTCTTGGAGTGTCTAAAAGAAAGTAAATAGGGTGATACAAGATGAGATTATACTAACTCAGTTCCAATTTACTCAAGTTCATATGCTGGTGTCCATACATGCAAGCAAGTAATCTGAGTTACATGGTTTTCCAATGCAGAGATTTCAGGCATACAAGGTCTAAAAGCAATTATATACTTTTTTTTTTTTTTGCCAGAAAGAATGTATCTGCAAGGCTCCCAGCAGGATTAAAAGAACAATCTGTGATAATGAGATAGTATAAAACTAAGTAACCCATATGGAAGTTAAATCCATGATCTTGGGTGTATTAGGTCTGAGCTTTAACCAGCAGTGCTAATTATGAAAATAATAACTGGACAAGGTATGATTAAAAACTTTCATCTGAAAACTACACCTTGAACTGTATCTTTATTTTAGACAAGACCTAGCCTGAACTAGTTCTGAAAGCCCTGACAAATGACCTTCTTAGAGTTGTGGATGAGTGCCAAATGCCCATACTGATTCTATGCTACATTAGGTCACTGGCATTTTCCAACAGGACACCTACAGATTCTCTACATAGGACATGGATATGAAAATGCCCTATACATATCAAAATATTTAACAGCAACATGTCACTTTGGATGGCATTTTAAATTGGCTTCTGAGGGGTCTTTTGTGGGGAATAATCAAGGGGTGGAGATATCATTACACTAATCCTGTTCACCAAACCCAAAATGTATCTCATGTGGTCATGGAAACTCTTTGTTTTAATTCAAAATTAATTAAGTCTGAGTTAGAGCAGAAAGGGAGTGGTCTCATAGCTTTAATTGCAGACATTCAATACAACACGAAGACTGGCATCCCAGTGCTTGGCCTTGAATTTCTGCCATCAAAACCATTAGTCAATTCAGAGACAGAGCTTGAACACTTGACTGCCTACACTCAGCCCCATCTGTTATGTGCACTATTGCCAATACATAGTCAGATGCACCAATGGCACCGTTCATCAATGGTTCTTATGAAGCATGCAGGATGCCTGTCTACTTCCACCAAAGCCACATGGTGTCATCTTTCCTACTGGAAGAATAATCTATCTAGAAGCCACTAATTTATACTTGCTTATTCCTTTCTTATTTAAAAAAAAAAAAGTAGAATATATGACCTCAGCACAAGGAACTCAGGGTTTGAGCCAAGCAAGAATGATAAAATTAGGAAGTACTGAACAAATGGATTAAAATGTATACTGAGAAGAAACAAAACTATCAAGATGAAAAACAAAAATGAAACATCAAAAACACAGAAAGACAAGATCTAAATAAGTATTTTTAGACCACTTTAACTGAAATCTAATTTATTTAGACTTTTGGTCTAACAATTGATAAAATTATATTCTAAAACTGTGGTTCTTAACATGTTAGAAATATCAGGGGAATTTTTTAAATCTCCAGATGAATAGGTATCATATGTCCTCCAGACCAATTAAATAAAATCCTGAGATGGGATTAGACATTAGGAATTTTTTTAAGTGTTCCTAGGAATTCCAATGAACAGTCCTGTTTGGGAGCTACTGACTTAAACAAAAAAAGGCGAAATCAGTTTTTAAGCCACTGTTGCTTCTACTACAACTGATTCACTGCGCCACAAAAAAGGAAATAAGTATCCTTAAATTTATATATTAGGAAAGACAACTTAAAAAGGTTGAAAAGTTTGCCTAAGATTACATAACTTATATAGACTGTGGAGCAGGGGCTTACAACCAGAGCCCAATACTGACTGAAGGACAGTTTGACCAAATACACTGAAGTCTCTGGGTGATATCATGGAGGGACTGGCTGAGTAGGGGGTAGAGGTGAGTCTTTGGACTGAGGGGAGCTCTGATAATAAATATTGCTTTATGCCCATTTGCACAGTGATTTCCACCATTTAGAAATTTCTTTGAGTTATGCCAAGGTAATCAAAAGTTCCCAAATACAATGCAACAGCTACAATAATAATCAGTGTTATTGTTATTATAGGCACCAATTATGAACCTGTTATATGTAAAATTCTATTTTAGTTATTTTACATGTATGACTTTGACTCTATTACATCCTACAAGGTAGATATCAAAATCTTCATTTAATGGTTGATAAGAGGCTTATAAAGGTTAAATAACTCTCCCAAAGTCATATAATTAGTAAATGGCAGACCCACAAGAGAGCTGGCTGTATGCTCTTTTTAAATTTTTATATTGCATTGCATAGAGAAACTAAATATTTTAACATAATATTACATTGCATAAAGAAACTAAATATTTTAATACAATTACTCTCCATTATTAGTAGTTTCATCATGAACTAAAGTCATAAGACATGAGACAGGCGAATGAAGGCATAGGGGGGTTGTGGGAGATTTGGTGGTTTTAAAATATGGTCACTAATTATTCAATATTCTTCCCTTCAAGAGAGCTTGATTTTCCTTCCTTTGAAAGTGAACTGGACTTGCTTCCAATTAATAGAGTATGGAAGAAATAATGCTGTATGACTTCTAAGACTCCATGATAAAAGGCATCATCACTCTTAGAAAAGCCAGCCACCCTAACAAAAGGCCTCCTGCCAACAGCCATGTGATGGAGTCGTCCTGGAAGCAGGTATTCCAGCCCCAGTCAAGCCTTCACATGATTCTAGCCTCCATCAACAGCTTGACTGAAACATCTTGAGACATATGGAGACAGAAATGTCCAGGTAAGCTATTCCCCAATTCCTGACCCACAGAAACTGTGAGCTAATGTTTTTATTTTAAGTCACTAGATTTTGCAGCTGTCTGTTACACACCAATTGATAACTCATATAGGAAAAACAACTACAGAAGACAAATAATAAAAGGTCAAGATAATGGGGCTCAATGATGCATAAAAATAAACAATCTTGAGGCACTTGGGTGGCTCAGTTGGTTGATCGTCCGGCTTCAGCTCAGGTCATGATCTCATGGTTCATGGGTTTGAGCCTCTCGTCAGGCTCTGTGCTGACAACTATCTGTTGGAGCCTGGGGCCTGTCTTCAGATTCTGTGTCTCCCTCTCTCTCTGAACCTTCTCTGCTTATGCTGTCTTTCTCTCAAAAATAAAAAGAAAACATAAAAAAAAGAATAAACAATCTTGAGAACCCAGAGATACCAGGAGAGTACTAGATAACTGTCTAAGGATATGGGAAGGAGTTGGGGTAAAGAAAAGGCAACGGTGGGGTGTCATAAACTGTTTACAGTAACTCTTTTTTGAAGGAAAGAAAAACATATTAGTGTGAGGGTGAATTCATTTTCCCAGGTTATTACAGAGTTTGACAGCACTGCATATGACATACTAAAAGCCACCTAAGCACCTAAAGCAATAATGCATCATGCAAAGTCAAGTAAAGTCTTTTTTGTTATTTTACACAGTGTAATAAGACAGGTCATGATAATATGATGTTATTAAGTAGGCTGAATTATTCTGAGGCTAATCATTACATATAATATCCCTTTACCTATTCATCTTAAGGCAAAATGTTATTACATTATTACATCTTGACAAGTGACTGCATCTACTGCAAAGAGATACAGATTTTAAGGTTCATTTTTTTTTGTTTTGTTTTCCTTGTTCAGGCTTTCAGAAGTCCAAATTCTATAGTCAATCCCCCTCTGAATTCCAAACACTATGTCCTAGAGAGTCTGATAGGGAAACACTGGGAGATAATAGGATATACTGATTTTGTTCTTGCCAGTAAATCACCTCCCCAGGTAATTGTTCTTATAATAAAAATGCCAACTGGGTGGCAAGTCTCTGCACCAAAAAAAAAAAGTTATATTTTATCCCCGTTGTGCATTCAGTACAAATTTTAAAATCACAAGAAGGAGGAAAGATGAAATAAACTCCTGCTGAAAAAAAAAATAAAAGAAGGAGAAAAGGAAATAATTTCAGGGGATTCTTAAAAATGCACCTCTAGTGTTGCAGTTGATGCTATAAAATACAGATAGCTAGTGTTTCCTTAAGAAAATGAACTGATCACACCAGTGACTGATAATCCAATCTCTGTCCAATGGGATAATAGGACTTTGTTCAGTGATGGTCATTTGTAACATCCCCTTTCAGAAATATATAGTAATGTCTATGGCAGGACTTCCCAAAGGTTAAAAAGAAAAAGAAGGCTCCCTTATTTTCCTTACTGTCCCTATACTGTCAGCCTCTAATCCTATTTGCCATGAACCAAAGAAGAGAAAGAAAAAGGACAGAAGTGGGTGAACAAGTAAGACTGGAAAGGAGAGGGGGATGGAAATGAGTGTAAAAAAGTAAACCCACAAGCTTTGGAGAATGTTCCATAATCATTTTTTCATCTCCCTATAGCTGTGCTTCTTAACCTCCACTTCTAAGCCCAGTGATTTCACTACAATACATCCAGTTGTGATTTCCTCAAGAATGAACTGAAGATGCTCTGGCTCTATGATCTGTGACTGAACATCAAATCAACCCTATGGGTGTTTGGTTTTGCAGCCAGGCACTTTACCCCATTCCCAAGATCAGCCTCCATCAAGATCACACTCCTGATACTTGAACCCTTCTGTTGAGTTCTGTGTTTTAGACCCTCAAAAGCAGGCTACCACCTTACTCTCACTACATTACCATCTCCAGTGACTATAGATGTGTAGTCCTTATCACTGCCTCTCATGGATTCTACATCAATACATTAAATACCACTCTCTGCCAACACCCTCAACAAGCAACAGTCTTAACAAATGCAAGCCATTATTAGCTAGATTTTACAGAAAGACTAGGATTCATTGTAATGGCTCATTCTCTTCCATGCCTACATCTCACTTCCTTAATTCCGGATAACACCTTCTTTTAGACTGCGTATTCCACTGTTACATACTAAGTCATATCTTGAAATATAACATTTTCCTTAGTTAATGTGAAGAAATTAAATTAAATCCATATCCAGAATATAAACAGGGAAAAGCTTTTCTTCTTCAGCCCATCAAATTTCAAATCCTGAGGCAGACGTGTTATCTTTTTAAAAAACTATACAATTTTAAGAGACTTTGAGTGATTAATTGATTCACAAGTCCCAAACTAATGTTGAATTGAAAATAGCAATGGCATTTCTAAGTGCTGTACTGCACTTTCTAATACCAGGTGATGAATATCTGTGGAGTTTCATCGGACCAGCAGGGCTGACACCACTGGCTCTATTCTATATGCTCTATTGATTTCCCAGTTAACAATTATGCAATATATATTTGCTCATTCTCCATGCAAAAAGATCAAGATTGACATTTAAGAGCCCATCTTTGGGTAGGAGGGAAATCCTTAGAGATTCAGGAAAATATAATTTAGAATAAACTTCTGCCTTAAAAGTAACTGCTGTTCTTATCCTCTCTCAGTAGCAATGCCCTCTTTCTTTGCATGATTCTGTTTCAAAATCAGTAGCCTACTAACCCCTCATGTCAGAACAAAAGATCTAGGATTAGAGAAGGGGAATTCAAATGCAGTTTCATGATTACTTTTGATAAACCTTCATGTAACTTTTCTTCTACCCCAATACAAGGGTGGATATCAATTACAGGAAAAAAAATAATGTGCCAGAAACTTATCTTCTTCCAGTACATCAGGGACCAAGGACTAACAGTCCAAACATGTAGGTCTGAGAAATTGTATTACCATCAGACTCAATGTCTTATCTACAACTTCTGTCCTCCCCAAATTCTTGTAGTTTCAATTAAGTAAATCCCTACTATGGGCTCAGTTGGATCTACTTTCAGAACCAAACTTTGACTAAGTCTACTAACATAAAAAATAGTCAGAAGAAGAAATCCAGGAGCAAGTCCCATAAAAATAAAAGTTTCTGTGGTAGGGAGGTGCTTCACAGGTTTGAAAAAAGAAAGGAAGCCACTGTGGGGAGATGGAGATCAAGGTAATAGGAGCTGTGGGGTAAGCAGAATAATGGCCCTCCAAAAATTATTACAACCTCTGGAGTCTGTTAACCCATGGCAAAGGTATTTTACAGATGTCATGTTACATGTTACATATCTTGAGATGGGGTGATCATCCTGGATTACACAATTGGACCCAGTTTGATCACTCAAGTCCGTAGGAGTCAAAAACCTCTTAGGCTGTGCTCAAAGAGAGATGTGACTATGGAAAAAAAGTCAGAGAGATGGTAGCCTGAAAAGGATAGATGCCCTATTGCTGGTTCTGAGGTGTAGAGGTCAATGTACAAAAACTAAAAAGAGAAGTTAAGGGTGGACCCTGGGTGACAGTCAGCAAGGAAATAGAGACATGTAGTCCTACAACCCTGTGGACTTGAATTGTGCTAACACCTTCATCAACAAAAAAGTTCCTTCCCTGGAAGCTCAAAATGAGCACAGTCGTGTTGCCACCTTGATCTTAGTCCAGTGAGACCCATGTTGGACTTCCGACTATAACCTTAAGATAATAGATTTGTGGTGTTTTAGGCCATGTGTTTTAAGTGTATGTAGCTTTTAGTAATTTGTTATAGCAACAATATATACCTAATACAAAGCGAAGTAGCTCTATACATGTGCCAAATCATGCCAGCTATGATAGAGCCTGTTTTTCAAAAGCAATAGGGAGTCAATGATGAGTTTTAAGAAGGGAATAACTTTGTTAAAAGGTTACTGTGGAAAAGATGCTATGCTCCACACCTAATGTCATCAGGAAACACAACTTCAAACAATGAGATACTACTACACATCTATTAGAATGGCCAAAATCCAGAAACACTGACACCAAATGCTGGTGAGGATGTGGAGCAACAGGAATGTTCATTCCCTGCTGGAGGGAGTGCAAAATGGTATAGCCACTTTGGAAAATGGTTTGGCAGTTTCTTACCAAATTAAACATGCTCTTTCTATGTGACACAATCCAGAAATACCCTTCTACCTAAAGGCACTGAAAACTTAATCCCGTGCAAAAACTCGCACATGGATTTTATTACTTCTATTCATAATTGCTAACAGTCGGAAGCAATCAAGATGTTCTTCAGCAGATAAATAGATAAACAGCAGTGCATCCAGACAATGGAATATTATTATTATTTATTTTATTTTTGTAAAGTAATCTCTACACCCAATGTGGGGCTCAAACTCACAAACATCAAGAATCACATGCTCTACCAACTGAGCCAATCAGGCACCCCAAACAATGGAATATTACTGAGTGCCAAAATGAAATGAGCTATTTTCTGGGATACTGCAAATCAAGTGATCACAAGGCACCAAAAGTCCAGATAAAGGAAAAAGCACTAGACTGGATATTCAGAAGCCTGAGTTTTAGTACCAGTTCTTCCATTGTCCAACATGTAATCTAGTGCACATCACTTCACCTCTCTGACTTATGTTGATTTACGGTTTTGTGCGTTGCATAATAATCACTAAACTAAAATAACAAAACCTAAATGTTAACATTTGTAAAATAGCAATATGTTTATTTTAATAACAGAAATAATTGCAGTCTGTTACATCTTTTATTTAAAAGATAAGAATCCTTATTTAGGGAATGGAGAAAAAAAGCCTTAAGTACAACGGCAACTAAAATGGCAATTCAAACAAGATAAAATTGTTTTTGAGCTACTGGTCTTTTAATTAGAGACAATGTCAAAATGCAGTGTGCTCTCTTAGCTTTATTAATTTGAATCTGTTTCTTGTTTCTCAACAAACTGAAGAAATAAACAGAGATTTTTAAAATTAATTATGTAGTGCAATTTTCCTTTAGGAAAACCAATATAGCTTAATTTTCATTAACTATATTGTAAATCGTATTACTCCTTTGGAAAACATTCAAGGGTGTTTTTATTTATAAACCAATAGATGAGAACTGTAATGCATTTATATGGTGCCTGGATACTTTCAAAGGAGGCTTCTTATTAAGTAGAATTCAACATTAGTATTTTCAAATATCATTAAAATTTTTTAAATGAGAAAACCCAATATATCACTGAAGCCAAGAATACTGGCATCCAGGGTTAAACTGTCGCATTCAGGATGCTAATTAGCTAACCATGACTGTATGTATAATGAAGATATTAAGCTTTCTCTAAGAACATTGCAACTTGAAATTCAAATAACTAATGTTATGGGATAATTGGGAAATATGATTAACTGATTTAAACACTACTGAAAATGCAGCACAATTCTCTTTCAAGGGGAAGAACCAATATATTCTAGAGACAAATGCCCAAATCAGAATTAGCATGTAGTCAAGAAAGGGGCTGACTAAGAGTATACGGGTAACCATTTTGAATAAATCACTTTAAAGCTAGTCACAGTGTGAATGAGCATAATTATATGGCTCTCATCTCTGCTCATGTTTTCTCTCTCTCTCTCTTTCAATTGCAAGTCCCCTTAACTGTCATGTTTAGCTGTCTCTTTGAGATGTTTCTGTACATGGTAACAGATGAATCTGCTCTTCTGTGATTTTTATAAATTGTCTTAGCTCACACAGCAAAGACATTAAGTTTCAGTAGGGAAAGGCTTGACCCTTGGGTGCTTGCGTGCAATTTTCTATTGTAGGAAAGCTCCACAAAGCTCTAGAGAAGATTTGAAAAGACATCAGAAAATAATTTGAAATGCAGAAGTAACCAAGATGTTCTGTACCTTTTCATTGCTTGCAGTGATTATGGGTCTACATAGGAGAGTAAGTAAACTATTTAATAAGTGTTTCCCAATGAGAAGGTGTATTTTAATAGGGATAGCTACTTTAGGCCCTCTGGGTTCTTTTCAATTATTTCAAATAATTGCATATAACCACCCTAATAACCAGGAGATCATCAATAAAAGGAATTTAATGAAATGATTCCGAAGCATGAATTAATGCTCACACTTTCTAGAGGAGACGGCCAAGAGAATATTGTAGGCAGCAAAATTTCAAAGTAGAAAACCAAGCAAACAGAACTAGAAACAAGCACCATGGAGAAATAAAAATCATAATCTATGTACCTGATAAGAATTTATACTTGTAAGTGCAAGATAGCTGCAGAGACTTGTCCTGTATTAGTTGCCAAAAAAGTGTGATGAGGATAAAGGTAAAGATAAAGAAAAATAAGACTTCTGGGATAAGATTAAAGAATTAAATTTACTCTCTCCAAGAAAACCATGGAAAGAAAAATAGAGAATAACTAATATACTAGAATTTAATGCAAGGTAGATCATTTCAGTATTGAATGAAATACTCTACAATTATTTTGCTATAAGACTATATACGAAGTTCTTCTGATTAGTTGCAAGTCTTGTCTAAAGAATCATAGCCAATCAAAACTAAGTCAAGGGGGACCTCTGGCAGAGGCAGAAAGAAATGGTGGGTTTCTTGTAGTCAGAATGCTATATTATTCATCCTTTGGACCTAGCACTATTGGCAAAGCTGATATTCCACATACGTACATATATTTTTAAAATTTTATGTATAAATAGCATCATCTACAGACTACTTTTTTTAATGTTTTATTTATTTCTGAGAGAGAGACAGCATGAGCAGGGAAGGTCAGAGAGAGAGAGGGAGACACAGAATCTGAAACAGGCTCCAGGCTCTGAGATAGCTGTCAGCACAGAGCCGGATGCAGGGCTTGAACCCATGAACCGCGAGATCATGACCTGAGCCGAAGTCGGAAGTTTAACCGACTGAGCAACCCAGGCGCCCCATGTACAGACTATTTTTGAAAATAAATTATAATATTAAAAAGTTATTGAATATAACCTTAACTCATTTCTAGATGAAATATATGTGAGTAAAACAATAATATTAATTGCATCCTTAATCCATGAGTTTACTAGTTGCTGTCATATTATTCTCCAAACAATTTGAGAGGCAACTTGTGTGTGCTAATTTTTAGAAATAAGGAAGCTGAGATCCAGATATCATTAATAATTTGAACAGTGTTATAAGTAAAGGAATTTGAAAGGAACTCATGACTCATAGATACCAGAAACCATATTCTATCCATTTTATCACTCTAAATTATGGAGATTATCCAGAACCTTGATTTCATGTGTTTCTTCAGTTGTTCTTTCTTGTCTTCTTTTATTAGTGTTTATTCTATTTTACAAGTTTCCCTTCCTTTGCCCTTCCCCTCAAAAACAGATAAATATTATACAATTTCTAACAAGTTAGGCTTGTTTCTTCATAGGTGAATTTTTAAGTCATTAAAAAGACACAAGGAAAAACATATAAAATAATAGCAATGTAGTACAGTATAAACAAAAGATTTTTGTAACTAGAAAGTTCAAAAAATAAGTAAAAAATAAAAATAAAACATTTAACTGTAGGATCCTATACATAGTAACTGAATAACTAGTTATCTTTTTCTCCATATCTGTGTGGATTCATATCTTAATGAACATATTCAAGATTATTTTTCTGATAATATTTATCAGTGTGTTTCCATTTTATATTTTTATTCAGATGTTTTTTTTTTAATATTTTTTTTTATTTATTTCTAGGAGAGAGAGAGAGACAGGGTGAGCAGGGGAGGGTCAGAGAGAGAGGGAGATACAGACTCTGAAATTGGCTCCAGGCTCTGAGCTGGCAGTCAGCACAGAGCCCGATGCCGGGCTCGAACCCTTGAACCGCGAGATCATGACCTAAGCGAAAGTCGGACGCTTAACCGACTAAGCCACCCAGGCGCCCCTATTCAGATGTTTTNTAAAAAATTAAAAAAAATAAATTAAAAAAAAATAAAATCCCCCCCCAAAAAAAGAAAGGAAAGGCAAAGGATTCAGAAGTTTCTTCTACTATATATAACTGAAGCCAATTAACTGTGGCTTCAAATTTTTAAAATCTTTTTTCCCTAAAAGCAAGTATTTACAAATACTATATTTTATGTATGTACTATAGGCAAGAAGATTAGAAAAATGATTTGAGTTTCAGTAAACATTTAAAAAAATGAAGAAATTCACAATAAAATAAGAAGTAGTACATGGAGCAGCCATGTGTGTATATAACTGCCATGTGTAAGGGCTGTAGAGGGAACAGTGAAAGGAAAAAACTAAGTGAGAAGGACCTGTTAAGAAGCAGGTATGATAACACAGAATTAGATTCAGCCTTCTTTTGAGCTTAGAAGGGTCTAGAATTAAATATGATACCTTCAGAGTGGCCACTGGTAAGTGTGGATCTCAAAGGCCCCAAAGCTCTGTTTTAACTCTCATCCTTTATTGTGTGAGACAGGAAGCAAGAGTTGCAGCCCTTACTTAGTATCAACCAGTTGTATCACCTATCTCTTCCAAGACTCCAGGTACCTCATCTGTCAAGTATGAGGTACCTGAAGATCTTCAACCATGTCCTTAAAGAATATGCAAAAATTTTGTGAAGGAGATCAAAATATATTGTTACTAAAATCAAATAAGATTTATTAAGTGGGGAAAATCTTAATGACTAAAAATTTCTTAGTATAAAGTGTTCTTTCATATATTTTCTTCAACTGTATTAAATCCTTCTGGTTTTTTCCTTTTTTTTTTCTTCATTTATTTATTTTGAGAGAGAGAGAGAGAGCATGCTTGCACATGATCAGGGGAGGGTCAGAGAGAGAGAGGGAATCTCAACCAGACTCTGTGCCTTCAAGCATCACGACCTGAGCCAAAATCAAGAGTTGGACACTTAACCAACTCAACCAGGCTGGCACCCCTCTTCTGTTTATTTCTCTCTTTTTTTTTTCTATATTCCAGGAGGGACAGGCAGTATGATATAGTCCTTCGAGCACTGACCCTGGTGTCAGACTGGCTAGGTGTGAATCCAGCCCTGCCCATTCACTACCTATGAACCCTGGTAAAGTCACTTAATCTCTTTATGTGTCAATTTTCTCATTTATAAAATGGTGATTGCACACATGCTTCCTGATGAGGAAGTCATGAGGATTAATGGAGGCCATATATATCAAGCACTAGGACTCGCCTGCTAAGCACTGTCGTAAACCATAGCTCAGAGCAGGAACATGTTTGGCATGAGACACTTATTTTAAATTCAAATGTAAGTAATGCATGTTGGTCTGCAAAGAGTGCCATGGCTTTTAGGTGCTTTCTAAAAAGAAAGAGGAATATTACCTAATATTGTTAGGATATATTGTTTCAGTACAAAGAAGCAAGGTTTTTATGCTTTTATAGTATGCTACCTTTAATCAAAGAAAAGAGATATAGTAATACATATATGTATAGAGTTATAGCTATATCATTTTAAAAAAGGAAAGATAAACAAAAAATTAAAAATGGTGATACCCACTAAAGAAGGGCATGGTAGAGAAGGTAGAGCTCTCCAAATGTGCTTTACTTTGAGGATTTGACTTTGTAACTATAATAATGTTTTAAATAATAATTAAACAAAGTTAATTCAAACTAAAAAAAATCCATAGAAACAAAAAGCAATGAAGCAAGGGAATATATAAAAAAGAAACAAGGGAATATAACTGTTCATGAATTGATATGAATTATATTTAAGTAGCATTAACCAAAATCTTTAAGAAATTTAAAATTGTTTTTACTAATCACATTGTTAATAATATTACTCTTGTTATTCATTTATTTACTTTATTTATTTTGAGAGGAAAGAGGAGAGGAAGGGCATATGGGGGAGGGACAGAGGGATAAAGAGAGAGAGAATCCCAAGCAGGCTCCTCACTGTCCGCACAGAGCCCACCATGGGACTCCACCCATGAAGTGTGAGATCATGACCTGAGCCAAAACCAAGAGTCAGATGCTTAACCAACTTAGCTACCAGGCATGCTTATTACTGCTGTTATTCTAAAGTTATTCTTAAATTATTATATATATGCTGTCATATGGAACTAAGATTTTCAGTTTAAGAGAAAAGAGATAAACATAGCAAATGAAAAAAATTACAAGCAAAACCCCATAAACTGAAATTTGAATTGGAAATATGAAAAGTATAGAAATATCAATATAAACATATAAAATATTCCTCTTTTAAGATATTTCTACAGAAAAATCTTAGAAACAGTGACCAATTAAGTAGCAATGAGCTTATCCAGTGTCCAAATTGTGGACTATGAATGCCGTTTCCGACAAAAGGTACCAAGATGTCTTAAATACATGGCTGTTTCCTGGTTTGGGCAGAAAATAGAAGAGAAGATCTTGGGACTGTTTGTCATACCAAAAAGTGAGGATGAATCAGTGACCAGAGAGATCATCTCAAAAGAACTTAGGAACAAAATTGAAGAGATTCCTGTCTTTCCTTTCACCACAGCAAAGGCAGCCATAAGTATGCTCAGGCTTCAGAAGTGGCTTGTCCTCAGTTTCCTCCTCTGTGGCAAGAAGATCTGGTTGGATTTCTAAAATGAGACCAGCGAAATTGCCAATGCCAACTCCTGTCAGCATGTCCAGAAACTGATCAAAAATGGGCTGAGCATCTGAAAGCCTATGATGGTCCATTCAGGGCTCAGGGCTGGAAAAACATTTTGGCCCTCTGGAAGGGCAGGCATATGGACATTAGTAAGAGAAAAGGTACTGCCAATGCTCAAATGCCTGAAAAGGTGACCTGAATAAGGAGAGTGAGAATTCTGTACTAGCTCCTCAGAAGATACCTGGAGCTAAGAAGATTGACCAGCACATGTATCACAGTTTGTCCCTGAAAGTGAAGGGGAATGTGTTCAAAAACGAGTGAATTCTCATGGAACACATTCACAAGCAGAAGGCATACAAGGCTCGCAGGAAGCTTCTGGCTGATCAGGCTGAGGCCTACAGGGCTAAGAACAAGGAATCATGCAAGCACCTTTAAGAGGGGCTCCAGGCAAAGAAGGAGGAAATCAAGACTCTGTCCAAGGAAGAAGAGACCAAGAAATAAAACTCTCTCTTTTGTCTGTATGTAGTGGACTCAGCAATTATAGATAGGTTATTCAATAAAACAAACTTTTATCTGCTTCAAAAAAAATTGAAGAGATTTCTATTGGCAAAGATGAGATAAATTCAAGATCATAAAGAAGAATAACTACAGTGGATTGAAAAACATCAAATATGAGAGGATCCATGAGGTTATAATGATATCTAAAAATAACTCAATAATCATCTCCAGATAATTTTAAAGAACTAACCTATTCTGAAAACTTAAAGGAAGATAATGAGGTATTTTTTTCTGCCCTTCCTGTATGTGCTTCAACATAAACACTTGATAGAGTAAAGTTATTCTTTATAGAAGCAATCCAGCCAATAAATGAAAAAGGAATGATGGAATTAGAGTCTTACTATTTTGCAATGCCCATTGAACAAATAGATCTAGTCATCAGTAACAGATAAACTATCAGGTGAAAAACTGATTGGGAGCTAAATTTATAATGGGTGAATCAGGGTGATTCATTAGGTAGCTTACTTGGTTAAGTGTCTGACTTTGGTTCAGGTCATGATCTTCCAGTTGGTGAGTTTGAGCCCCACATCAGGTTCTGTGCCTGACATCTCAGAGCCTGGAGCCTGCTTTGGATTCTGTCTCCATCTCTCTATGCCCCTCTCCTGATCGTGCACCATCTCTCTGTGTCTCTCTCTCAAATCTAAATAAACATTTATTTTTTAAAATTTTATAATGGATGAACCAGGCCAATCATATAAAAACCTGTAGATTAACCTAAGATTATTATAAAGAGATATTAGACACAATGGGCTCTTTAGTGTGATGCAGCAGAAGGAACCCAACATCCTCCACAAAGTATTCTTTCCAAAGCATCAAAGTGATATCTGATTAAACCTCTATGTCTAGTTATACAGCTTATAGAAAATAGAGGTCAGAGGAAATTTTTACATGGTATCATGGAGATGCATGTAGGAAAATACAGAATGTGGGGAATTCCACGAAACAAATAACCAACAAACTTTCTTTAACAAAGTACAAGGGAAAAATGGAGAGAAGAGTTTAAAGTTTAAAGGAGATTTTAGATAATGAAATGCAAAGTGAGGATCTAGTTTGTACCCTGATTAAAAAAAAAAAAAGCAGTCAGTGTGTATGTTGTGTGCATGCATACTGAATTTGATGTTGATTGGTATTTGATTTGAAGTCATCAAATTTTTGCTAACTTTTAAGAATCGGATAATGACATCATAGCAATACTTTTTATTTTTTGAGTTCTTCTCTTTTAGAGTTACATATAGGTGAATTATATGATGTGTGGGATTTGCTTCAAAATAATCCATGAGGGTGGAGTGGTAATTGGGAGTATAAATAAATAAAGTTTGGCTATGTGCTAATAATTTTTGACACCGACACTAAGTGATGGATACAGGGAAGTTCATTTCATTATTCTCTCTGCTTGTATATGTTTGTACATTTATTTATAGAATGTCTAAAAATAAAAACACTATTAAAGCACAGAATTAAAAACAAAAATTCCTGTTGAATTTTTTTTATCATGTTTCATTTTATATTCATCTGAATTTATGTACAGATTAATTTAGCCTGTTGAGTCTTCCAATCCAGAAACCTATTATCTCTCTACATTCTGTTCTTCAGCAACATTCTTGTTATCATTGCTGCTTTTGTTTTCGCTTTCTTGGTATAGGTTGTACATACTGCTTAAGCTTCGTCAGAGGTAATCATAATTTACGAGACTTTTTCTGTTTTACCAGTTTATAACTGTTTTTCTGTTTTACTAACAATAATCAGTTTGAAAACAAATAGGAAGCAATTACTTTTATGTATGTAACTTTTTAACTTTCCTGATTACTGTTTTTTCTGCTCCTAATAACTTTTCAGTCTAATATCTCATGTTCTAATATCTGATTTTCAAGCAAATCTAATATAATTTCTTAGATATGTAAGGTGGACAATCAATAATACACAAATACATGATAATTTTTCTCATCTCTTTAGAAAATTGTTGCTGTGGACTGAATTGAAAGAAATGATACCATTTCACTTGTTTCCTGAAATCCATATTTCAAGAGGTTACCTGTATTATGTTCCTGCCCAACTTGGAATTCTCAATACCTCATATTAGGAACTGCTGTGAGATTAATATATTTTATGGATTGGCACCATGGTTTAAATTTTCAACTCATTCTATCATCAATTATAGTTCAGAGAATGCCAACAATATCTAATAGTTGAGAATATCTATCCCCAACATATATCAAAATATGCATGCTACTACCACTGGAAGATTAGTTAAGAGAAGGATACCTTGGGGTACTTGGGTGGTTCAGTAAGCTGAGTGTTTGATTCTTGATTTCAGCTCAGGTCATAATCCCAGGGTTGTGGGATCAAGCCCCACATCAGGCTCTGCACTGAGAGTGGAACCTGCTTAAGATTCTCTCTCCTTCTGCCCTCACCCTTGCTCACGCTCTCTCTCTCTTTCAAAATTAAAAAAGAAAAATAGAAAAGTCTTCCTTGATCCTTATTTTCAGGCTGATGAAATAAGATGACTAAATTAATAAGAACCCAAACTATTCTTTGTCATAAAGTGGACATGGATAAGTTTATCAGAGAAACTGAATAAAAATTTTAAGGCCAATTTCAAAACATCAACATGAATTTTGTTTTGTGTTTTGTTTTCCATAAGGGATGCATCTTGTAGAGAAGTTACATTATTATTCCAGAAGACATTATCTTGGCTTCACTACACATAGCACATCTGGGAATTGTTTTCTTGAAATCCTTGGCTAGAAGCTCTATCTGATGGCTTCAAATTGATTGTGATATTGAAAAGTCTAAAGGAAGTTAGTGCATGTCACATGGTAGGCTGCTTGGCACAAACTGCCTATGACACCAAATTTTCCCAAGGGAAAAACCAAAAACAGGTAAATCAGGATTCCAGATTGATTTTGCATTATGAGATAAAAACTTTTCCCTTCAGTATACTGCATCTCACAATGGTTTTAAGGGCTTTTGCTTCGACCTCAAGCCTCTGCAGTGACAATGTGACTCCATGCCAGTTTTTTTGCAGCATACAAGCTGCCAGATACAATTATTTCTGACAACAAGTCCACATTTGTCTCAGTCAAGTTATGGTATTCACGGACAAGCATCTTATCCAAGCTGTCACCATTGCACCTCATCTGTTTTAATGTATGTTTAGGAGGAAAGGGCAGTGCAGACTTCCAAAGATGCCTTGAAATGGATTTTTGAAAATCCTGACCAATAATTCTCACCTGGTTTTTCATTGACCAGTGTTACAGATGTTCACTCAGAGGCGGTGGCCATGCTGAATACTAGTTAGGTTAAGTTTCATAGCTTGTCTAAATCAATTCTACTGAGAATAAACTGACAACTTACAAAATGAATCAGAAGGTATGGTCAATACTGCTGTAGCGAAATGTATTAGTCATTCATTTTTTGTAATCATTCACTTTTTAACACTGCAGTTTTTCTTTGCTGGGACCTAACTTAGTTCTTCCCTCTGAAAGTTGAATTTGGATAGGTGCCATTTCTATGAAGTCACATAGCACCCTGTGCTTTTCTCATGATAGCACTCACTACCCACGTTGTAACGCGTCATTTATCTGTATGCCGTTCTGGATTATATACACGATGAGTGTAGAAATGTGTCTTTTCTTTTAATTCTACCTCCAACATTTAGAATGGGAAATGGCACAAAGTACACACACAAGGGCCAGATTATGAACAATCCCTTAGGTCAGGCTTTTTCAAGCCTGTTTCTAAAGCCAACCTTCTTGACATTGTCATCAAGATTTTTTAAAAAGCTACAGATATCCATTAAGGTCCTTAATGAAAGCCCACTTGAGGCAAAAATGCCCCTGAAATAATACTATCGGTAAGAAGCAGAAGGAGTAAACAGCCCCAAATAAAAGAGTTTGTCCCCAAACTGCCCCTGCATGTGTTGACAAACAACCCCAAATATGGAGTTGTGTTTCTGAGAATACAAGGTCACTACCTTCAGGCACAAATGAAAGTGCCCTCAGAGAAAAATTTCTCAGGTTGGAAAGGAGCAATAAAAATCCATCTCCAACACTTCTTAGTAATAGAGACGGCAAATGGTGAAAAATAAAAACCAGTATCCTGGCTCTTGACCCAAATTTTGAGCATTCATCATACTTAATACATATATTCCCCTTAATACTTGAACATATCTTGGGTGACACAGATTGTGAATCAGCTACAGATTCTCTTTCCAGAGACTTATGCTTAATATAGAAGTATCTCCCAATGAATCATCTTGATTTTTTCCTTTCAAGAAACACACAGTGAGTATATATTATCTGTTAATAGTAAATATTTAGAAGTGAATGAGATTTCACCATCCCTAAATTTAAAGGATATTCTATTGGAAACACTTAAATATAAACAACTATAATACAATGTATTTATATGTCATATGTTTATAGTATATAACCCAAAGTTGCTAATGAGGAAGTTAGCAAAATCCCTAGAGAAGTTTTTATGGAGAATAAGCATGGCTTATTCAGAATATGATAAATACTTTGGTATGACTGGATCATAGATTGCATAGCATATTGGAAGTAATGACAAAGTATAGATTTGGACCAAATAGCAAAGGATCTTTGAATCAGATTATATTCACTGTCTTCCATAACTGCAGTTGGTCCCACCTAAAGCACCTGCCAAGTTGTTTCATACAATATGACCCTGTCAACTTCACAATGACCCTCAACTCTCTGTCACATATGATTAGACTCAAGGTGGTCACCTTATTTGAGAACAACCAACTCAGAAACCAGATAGCAGTCTATGAGGTGGCATGGTACAAATGGATCAACTTTGTCTTCTCTAAAATATTAAATTGAAAAGATTGTAAGAATAAACTGATTTGGAGTGGAGCTGAAAGAGTCAAAAAGTAACATGTAGGCTTTGAAGACAACATGGCAAGCCAACTTCATAGGAAGCAAACATTATAAATAAGCTAGAGCTTGGAGACAGAACAGAGGCAAACACAAGAAAGGTGATACAGATGGAAAATAGCAAAGTGCAAGACACTGAAATGAAGCTACTTTCCTTTCCAATAAGGTTCTTGCTCTTCTTGACAGCTGATTATTTTATTTTATCTAAAAACAAAATGAATCAAATCAGGAGAACCTTGTATGTCATGAGGATGAATCTGCTGTTTCACTGAAGGTAATAGTGAGCTATTCAAAGGATTTAAGCAGAACAATAACATAACCAAATCAGTCGTAGTGTTTTAGGGAGGGAGTCAGACCATTCTAGAATAGGCCTTCATGAAATTTCACTGAAAACTTACCAAATCTCAAAAAAAGGAAGAAATAATTCTTTTCTCTTTACCTTATCCCTTGGCATGGGATAACATCTTTATTTTGTTAGCCATACAGGAAAGGGACTATGTGTATTAGAATACTGTTTTTTTTTAATCTCCTTTTCAGAGATAATAATTTGCATTTCAGTGTTTAAAGGAAGGTGAGCCTGAATGATTCAACATCAATAAAGATTGTTCCATAAACTAAATTTCCAACAGTGAAAGGTATTTAAAATAATTGTTTTGCCCACTCAAGGAATGTGATGAATTAAATTCAAGTTAACAAAGCATCTGTAGAGTTGCCAAAATACTAGCAGGGGTTGCCCTTGGATGCTGAGAACATGGTCACTATGTTTTATAATACATATATATTGCTTTTATAATGGAAAAGAAATAAACTTAAAGAATAGTTTAAAACATATATTTCATTTCTATCTAACAAAACAGATTTTAAGTTTTAGTTGTCTGGATAAATCTATCTGAGGCTAGGTAAAAGCTAGCATATCTATTAATGTTTGCTATTATTTTTCACATGATTTAAAGACTTTGGTTTGGATTCAATGAAGACAAAAATGGTTATAAAAAATACACTGATGTCAAAGAATCTAGGTTACATGCAAAGTTCCTGTACCCATGTCATATATGAATAGATCCAGTTACTTCATCTCTCTGGGTTTTAGTTTTCTGATATGTAAAATGGTTTGAACAAAATAATATCAAAATCGTTTCCAATTTATTATTTATGATTCTCTAAGTCTTTATATCATTATTATTTGGTATTACTATAATATTTTCCAAGTTTAATTTGCAAAAGTTTATAAACTACTTGAAATTATACAAAACCTCTCAATCCTTTTAGAAGTATCCACAGAAAAACTACAAAGCTTAAAAATTAGGACTAATGGCCTAAACATGTGATGACATATTTACTTATTTTAGTTTCTCTAGATAGAAACCCCGAGTACCTCAGAAGGAAACTACCAAGACTGAAAGTTGCGTATACAAAATCAAAAATGCTTGCATGATTTCAACTAATGCCATAAAAAGAAAATATGTAGAATTAATGTATACTGTTTCCTTTAAGCAAAAGTCTGGTCTTGAATACAGCCAATGAATAGAAGAAATAATTTATATGACTATGCTACACCTATTCCTAGTTTTTTAATACAAGCACACATTTAGCTATCAGAAGATACAAACTTGGATCATAAATAAATAGTTGCTTTTTTGAAATACTATATTTTTTAGAAATATAAACACACACACATACACACATGTATACATATACACATATACATACACACATATATACACAACATACATCCCCATACCATGTACATATATATCAAGTTCAGGTTTCTCTAACTTTTTACTATTAAGTTGCAAACATAAAAAAGAGCAAAGTATATATTGTTTAGTTTGAAAATTCATTCTAAAGTGTAAGTGATAATAATTAAAACCAAAATCTTGATACAAAAAAAGTGGAAAAACAAATCCATATTTCAGTTCAGAGTATAGTTGGTTTCTTAAGAAAGCACATACATAAAATTCTCTTTATTTCATTATAAAATTATAAAATCATTCTTTTGAGGAAATGTTCCCACATCCCCTGTCATCACTTCTATGCCTGTAATCTGTCGTGTGAAATTTGTATCTGAAAGAGATTGCACACTTTTATTGCCTCTTCCTCTTTAAAACTCATGTAATGACAAGTGAATACAAATGAGGATAAAGAAGAGATAAGAATGAATGAACAATGTCTACAAGGCTTTGGAAAACATAGACTATATTACAAATAAGTAGAGTCAAGAAAGCTACACCTTAAGTCCTTACTGAAGGAAGACCCTATATTGTGCAACAGTCTTGAGAATCCCCAGAAGGTGAGGTAACTAAAAATATGGGAATTGGTTTAAAGTATTCATGGAAAGTGCCAGATCCACATCCTCAACCCAAGAAACCAAGAGACCATCTGCTATGGACTGTACATTTGTGGCCCCCCGTCTCCCACCACAAATTCACATGTTGAAGCCCTAATACTCAAAGGAATGGTATTTGGAGGTGGGGGTCTTTGGGAGGTAATTAGATCATGAAGGCGGAGCTTTCATGAATGGGAATAATGCCCATATCAGAAGAGACACGAGAGAGATGATCTCTCTCTCTCTCTTTCTCTCTCTACCATGTGAGGATACAGCAAGGATATGTCCATCTGCAAACCAGGAAGGAGAGGAAAATCACCAAGAACCCAAACATGCTGGCACCTTGATCTCAGACTTTAGCCTCCAAAACTGTGAGAATAAGTCTCTGTTATGTGAGCCACCCAGTCTATGATATTTGTTATATAGAAAGCCTGGGTTGACTAAGACACTACTCTTTTCTTCCAGTAGAGAAAAAGAAAGTTTATTTTTTATAAATTCAAACATGAGGACCTAGACCCAAGTATATGAGGCAAATCACCAAAGCTTGGAAATGAAAAGAAAAGTAAATAAGAATGTACATAATGAACTTGGGGACTGCAGCACCCTTCTCCTGCTTTGTCCCCAGAACACCAGCTTTCAGCTCCAGTGAAGGAGGTTGGGGGTCTTGGGAGGGAAATATCTATAAATCATGCATGTGGAGATTCATTAGTGAAAAGGCAAGTTCACTTTTTAATGAGCTCCCACAAAGTCCGCAGCAAAACCTGGCCTGTACACAGGGAACTTTCCCTCAACTTATAGTGCCTCACTCATTAATCTGAGTAAGCACACAAGAAACTTAACATTTGAAAAAAGCTTCCAACGTGAAGTAGGCCAAAACAAACCAACTAAATACCTCAGAGTAAACAATGACATTGTAGCAAAAATATAGTACCAAAACACTCTATATAATATCTTCAGTGAAAAAAGATGTCACATTTGTAAAAATAAAACGGTATGCAGTGAAAGAAAAAGGAGAAAAAGAGAACCAAAAAGAGCTCCTGAAATATGATCACCTAAATTGGGGAGGTAGAGGATCAGAAAACTTTTTCTGTAAAGACACATATAGCAAATACTGTAAGTTACAAGATTTAGTCTCTAAACTCTGCCATTGATGGACAAAAGCATCCATAGAAAACATATAAATCAATGAGCATAAATGTTTCCTTTAGTTACAAAAATTTAACTTTATTTGCACCATTTGACGTAAGAGCATCATTGTTGGATTTAGTTGTGCAATAGTTTGCTGATATCTGATCTAAATTTTAAATAAATATCATCTTTATAATTAGATGACAGAGATAGATAGATAGATAGATAGATAGATAGATAGATAGATGATAGTAAGATAGATAGATAGATGATAGATAGATGATAGATAGATAGATAGATAGATAGATGATAGATAGATGATAGATAGATAGATGATAGATAGATGATAGATAGATGATAGATAGATAGATGATAGATAGATGATAGATAGATGATGGATAGATAGATAGATAGATAGATAGATAGATAGATAGATAGATAGATGATAAAATATTGTAACATAAGGCTGAAGGAATCACTGGAAAATAAGACAAGAAGATAAAGAATGGGAAAATAGGAGAAAACAACAACAAGAAAGAATCAATCCAGGAAATCTAAAGTCTGCCCAATAAAATTTCAAAAGTGAGGACACAGAAAATAGAGAGAGGTAATTAAAATAAAAGGCATAAAGTTTTGCAGAACCAAAGGGCACAAAGTAGTCCATTGAATACTCAGCACGATGAATGACAAAAGGAAGGCCCAAATCAAAGTACATCCCTTACAATTTCCAAATATCAGGGAAAATAAAGTACCACAAAAGCTTCCAAAGATTATACCCAAAAGAGTAGAAATCAGAATAGCTCCTGATTCTCAACAAGAGTGGGTATGAGAAGAGAGTAGAGCAATGGCTAGAAAATTCTGAGGGAAAGTGATTTCTAATTTTGAGTTGTGTATACAGCCAATTTATTAATCAGTTAAGAGAAACCAAAAAACTTCAGGCATGGAGTTTTTATATCACATGCACCTTTTCTTAGAAATCTACTAGAGGATATGTTTAAACAAAATGAGTGGCAACCTAAGAAAATGAACAAAAGGGATCCAGGAAAGGGGAGAATGCAGAAGGGGCATACTAGGTTAACAGCCATTTTAGATACAGCTACTATTAGACATTAAGGAAACAGAATTCTGGAAAGGGAAGCGATTATCTGAATTGACTGAGTGCTTGGAAAAATTAAGCACTTGATGAATCTTTCAAAATACTGGGAAAAATAACTGGCACTAGGTACAGACAAAAATCTAAGCAAATTTAAGGGATAGGGAGAGAGAACTATGGGGGAGAGAGAAACTAGGGACAATTCTTAATTGCAAGAAACCAAAAAGTTGAACAAGAATGTTAACGTAATCTAGTACACCACTTAATCCAGCAGCACCGTTGCTTACCTAGTCATCTTAGATACTATTTACTTAATATTGTATTAACATAAGAAGTAGGAGAGAGAAAATATGTTATTAACCTTCAGCTAAAATAACAAGAAATGAAAATATCAACAAAATTCAGAAATATTATGAGAAAAAAACATAATAGCTAAAATAAAGTCACTGACTCTGAAAAGAGTAATTGGTAAAGAAGCTGAGAAGGAGAAGCAAGTATGGATGTTTTCAATACAACTCTTTTATCTTATTTGCTTTTCAGATTATGTACATAAAATTCAGTTCTCAATGATTCCTTAATATTTTTTATTTTTCAGTTACCTACTAAATTTGAAGTATGGGGTGACTGGGTGGTTCAGTTGGTTAGGCACCTGATTTCAGATCAGGTCATGATCTCACAGTTCATGACTTCTAACCCTGCTTTGGGCTCTGTGCTGACAGCTCAGAGCCTGGACCCTGTTTCATATTCTGTGTCCCTCTCTCTCTCTCTGCCCCTCCCCAACTCACACCATACTCTCTCTCTGAAAAATGAATAAACGTTATTTTTTAAAAAATTTTTAGTACATTGAGCCTGTTATCAGTTAATAGCATATAATTCATTTGTTGATAAGTAGAAAAAAATACCCAGAAATAACTGGGTCACCATTGGCATCTAGGGACAAAGTACTAGAGAAGGAAGAAAATCACTAAGAAGTAAGGAGATACTTGGAGGAAAGTCTTCTTCTTTTATTGTATATATGAAACTTGTCTGAATACTGGGTCTATTGTATGAGGATCTGATATAACATGGGGTCTGCAACAATCTTTGAGTGGGTGGGATCACGTCCGATGGGGAAAAAATTCCTGGTGCCAACCCCTAGTTAGAAAACCAGATCTAAGAAAGCCAACTCTATGTAAGATCCATTTTATGAGTTATGTTTCTGTTTGTTCTTTTTGTGTTATCTCCTAAATTTCTTATTTTTTAAATTTCTTCAAATTTTGTTTAATCTTTCAGCTGTGTTACTTGTTCCCAAAAGAGAACATGCTCACTCTTGTGCTGAAGTATCATAGAAGAAGCAGGGTCTGCCTGAAGCCACTGTAAAGATGTTGGTGCTGATCAATGAAAATCCCAAAGAGAGACGACATCTCAGGGAACAGAAGGTCACATGAGTTACCTCCTACTTGCTCTCAAATGTGAAGCCTTCAGAAAGGGATTTAGAGATTTTTCTGACTATTCTATCAAACTTTCACTAGCCTTTATCCTCTGTTATTTGTCTTCACAACACTCATCTCTAGTTGGCATTGCTGTGTGTGCCTATGATGTTTATTTTTTACTATCCCATCAATTAGAATGTCCTCTGATGGTAGACACTTTGTCTTATTCATTGTTGTATCCTCAGCACAAAGAACAGTGGATGAACTTGATAAATATTCACTGAATAAATAAATAAATTCTCAATTCAGGACTCGATAAAGAAATTTTATTTCTATTAAGGACCCGTGGCATTTGCTTCCAGGGACTAAGTCAATTTATGCCTGAGTCACAATTTTGCCACATGGGGACTCTGCTGTTAGCCACAGGAGATTCCTAGGCATTCCCCCTGCACTTTTAAGGGAACTATTTTTCAATCAGGATTAAGCATTAACAATACACAGAAGGTTTCTCAGGCCCTTTAAGACAGTCCCCAAAGAGACTGATACATTTTGGTGTAATACAAGGACCCAGAGCTCCTATTCTCTGCCACTGTGTTGCAAACCTATGCAGTTTCTCTTCTCTCAGAAGTTTAATATCTTTTAGGTCTGCAGGATAAAATAAAAAATATCAGACTTACTGTTTGAGAAACAAAAATAAAATTAACCAATGGAAAATTACGGTTTTTAATCCAAATCAAGATTTCTATTACTTTCACTGTCTGGTGGTTGGGGAATTTAATTCTTAATGTTGACATATTTGTCAGAGACACAGATTTTAAAATATATTAGTGTACCCAGTTGAAACTATTCTTTACAATCCTTTAAAAATACAATAGAACATGCTATAGCCTCGATGTTTGTGACCCCTTGCCCCTCTATATTCATAAGTTGAAACCTAATCCCCAGTGTGATGGTGTTTGGAGGTGGGGCATTTTGGAGTGATTAGGTCATAAGGGGAGGGCCCACATGAAGGGATTCCTGCCCTTATAAGAGAGGCCCCTGAGAGACCCCTGGCCCCTTATCATATGAAGTTACAGAGAAAAGAGGACATCTCTCTGAACCAGGACTAGGCCCTCAACAGCCAGAGAAACTGCTGGCTTCTTGACCTTGGATTTCCCAGACTCCAGAACTATAAGAAATGTTTCTATTGTTACAAAGCCACCTAATCTGTGGTATTCTGTTCAAGTAACCTAAATGGACCAGAACAAAAATTGTTTCTTTAAAAATTCTTGTTATGTTGGAATATATATGAAGCTAATATAGCAAAATGTTTATTATGATACCATTTAAACAATATTGGCTTTATATTCAAAGCACAGCCATATGTGGAAAATAGAACACCAAATATTAAGGTGTAAATTTGGTTAAGAGACATTTATGGTTACTCTAAAGTTCCTTTGTTTTACTATGAGAAACTATAAGAAATTTGGGAATGTATATATAGGACTATAAATTTTACAGTGTGACTCTGGTGCTTGCCATGTTCTTCCATGGAATTTTTTCCAAATGAAAAGCTTAGAAAACTGATTTCTCTCAATATAAATGACGATAAGTGACTTTTGATTGCTATTCTCTTGAATTTTTTGCGACTTTGTTAGAAGAGCACCTCAACATCAATACAAAATTAGCAAATTTGCTTAGCAAGGAGCATCAAGTAATTGCTTTTGCTGAATATAGGCAAAAAGCAAGTGTGATGAAAAGTAGAGAAGAGAAATACTGGTAAATATGAACATTAAACCAACATAGACTCGTGGCACCTTAATATTATTTCTCACTTCCAATCTTGCCATTTAACCAATTATGAATTCCCTGGTTCTATGAATACTACACAACAGAAAATGTTTTCTTTTCTGAACTCTAAGTCTCATTTTACACAAAAGTTTGGCAAGCCTCAGATTTGCTGCCAAAAGTAAATAGATGTCCTATGTATCGATTTGGGGGCAGCAGATATCCTGCTTCAATGAATAAATAAGACTCTTGTTCAACATACATGCCATTAAAACTTACTCATTGCAAATGAAATGACACAAGAGGAAGCAATCAACCAAATACAAAGCATGGAACAAGGTAAAGTCCAAATGACCTGGTATCTCCCAACAAATCAATAGCATTACAAAATTAAAGAGATTTCAAAAACAAGAAAACCAAATGCAATATCTGCGTTTTGCTTAATTCTTGACTACAAGCCAACTTTATGAACTTACTGTTAATTTTCTTAGGTGCAGTAATGCTAGATGGTTAAATTAAAAGTCTCTATTGGTTAGAATTGCATACTAAAATATATATGGGTAAAGTGACATGATTTCTGAGATTTTCTTTTAAGATACTCTAGGAGCTAAAAATGGTGTGTGTGTGGTATGTGTATATGGGAAGAAGAATGGGGATAGATGAAAAAATTAGCAAAATATTGACAATTGTTGAAGTTGATGTTTCTTATACTATTTACTTCTGTGTATGTTTTTATTTTTATTTTTTTATATTTTTATGTCTTTATTGTATTTTGAAAGACAGAGACAGAGAGCGAGCAGGGTAGGGGCAGAGAGAGAGATGGAGACACAGAATAGAATCTGAATCAGGCTCCAGGCTCTGAGCTGTCAGCACAGAGCCTGATGCGGGGCTTGAACACACAGACTGTGAGATTATGACCTGAGCCAAAGTCGGACACTTAATCGACTGAGCGACCCAGGCACCCTTGTGTATGTTTTAAATTCCACTTAAAATATAAAAACAATTGTTTCCTCAAGGTCACGTAGTCTTTTCAGTCTTCAGAAGCGTACCACTAAGTGTTAATACTTAAATAGCCTGTTATTTTTTCCTATCCAAATTTAGCTTAGGATAACCTCTGAAAGAAGTGATGCCCTGAAACCTGAAAATACAGACTGATATCTTCAAGGGAGGGAGAAGGAGATGTGTTAGATATGTTTCTAAGGTCTCATTCATTTGAATTGTTTCATTTCTGAAAGACATTGAAAGACCATTTTAATGGTCAGACCTGGAACTTTCTTTATCCATTTATCTAAGTCAGAGATGTTCACTCAGAACCATATATGGCCAAACAGGGTTTTTAATAGAGCCCTTGAAGCAAGCAGATGGAAACTAAGGATATTTCAAAGACATGTTAATGCTCTTATGAAAGATTGGGATATAATTACAAATGTACAAATGCATATGTGTTTTCTAACAACTAGAAATAAAGAAAATCATATTCATAGCTGTAGGGAACTCTCTGTTAGCATTTTGACAACTCTACCACATGATAAGGTAACTGATTCAAAAACATTAAGCTCTTTACAATATCTAAATCAAATGCATTTACTGGTGAAAGCATTTCATGAGTTAGAACACTGAATGGCAATGATTTATGCTGTATAATAAATGGTTGTGGTATTAATATTGTAGTAGAAAGGGAATACTAAAGAATGTTTTAATTGGTAAATTCTGACTCTGCTCTTGACCATGGTAGTGCCCCTTGATACATGTTTGTTGCAGTATATGCTGATGACCAAAGAACCTAGACAGAATCAAAGAAAATCCATTTTCACATAGGTACTCTGATTCCAGAAATATTTTATACCACTTTGTAGTCTACACAGTATTTGCACATAAATTATGGAAATTGATCCTAAATAAAAGGCTTCAAGATTTATAACACAGGTTTTATAAGCCCCATTTTGCAGATAAGCAAACTGAAATCCTGAGAAGTTTGACCAGAGTCAGTTCCAAATTCCAAATGTCAACAGACACATGCAATAAAAAGTATATGTCATTCTCTAAATTATTTTAGAAAGACATTTTGGATTCACTGAATGTATTTTCCAGTATACTTAGTCCAAATCTTTCTGTATTTGATCTTGATGTAATTTTCAGTTTTCATCAAAGCTTTTGGTTTCGTTGCCTTCTAAGTCCATATGCAAAGACATTGACTCTGACTAGGCCATCTGAGTAGAAATCCATGTTGCTATTGTTTAGTGGCTAATTTTGCTAATCATTTTATAAAATATTTTAAAGAACACCATGGTCCTTTGAGGCTAATATGAAGAAGCTGTTTTCAAAAATTAAGGCATCACAAAATTGAAGAAAAGTGAGAGCTAAATGTAAAGCTAATTCAAATGCATTGACTCTTTTTTTTTAGTGTTTCCATAGTTTATTTATAAATTATTTTGAGGAATTGTTGATCCTATTCCCAAAAGTTGACCCAGAGAAGCAGCTGATGGCTTCACCATTCCTCTAGTTGCTCAGCTCATAAAATAGGAATCATCTTTAATTTCTCTCTTATACCTCCACTTCTAATCCATTAGAAAACTCCTGTTGGTTTTACCTAAACATATATCCAAAAATTAACCAATTTTTATCACTTTCACTGGTTCCACACTGATCCAAGCCACCATCATCTCTCTCCTGGATTGGTACAGTGACCTGCTTACTGACCTCCCTGCTTTTATTCTTGTCTTTTTAGAGTTTATTCCGATAACAGCAGTGTGAGTGATCCTTCAATAGGTAACTTGATCATAGCTTTACTCTGCACAAAATCTTGAGTTGGTTCCCAGTTTTCTCCAGAATAAAGCCAAAGTTTTTTCAATCACATATGAAGCCCTCCAGGACTCAGGACCTAGTAGTACCTCTCTGACTTCATCTCTAATTCCTCTACCCCTTGCTCTCTCCATTCTAGACCAATTGGCCTGTTTGCTATTCATTGAACATATGATCTGCACCTACCTGAGGGCCTTTAGACAAGCCACTACTCATATACACTTAAGGTCAACAACTTCATCTCCTTCCAGGGCTTGTTCAAGCCACTTTCTTAGGGGCCCTAACCATCCCAATTAAACATTACAAGAAACAGACTTTAACTATAGAAAACAAACTGATGGTTACCAGAGGAAAGGTGGGTGTGGGATGGGTTAAATTAAATGATGGGATTAAGGAGTGCACTTGTGATGAGCACCAGCTATTGGTCCCTGAGACCAACCTATTGTTAATATAGCACTACATCTTCTTTAAGTCCTGGTTTTCTAAGGGGTTTTTTTGGCAATTCAGTTTCATATTGGACTGAAATTGGATATTACATACTGAGATTGAATCTATTTACCCAATTTAAACAAATTATGTGCAGCTATTTGAAGTACTATAAATACAGTATTGAAAAGTCTTTAGGTGCATGATTATGCCTTATAATTGTATAAATCTTTAAAGTTCTAGATTCATTTGGGACAATTTAACTTGTCAGGTAGTTTATGGATTGTTCTGCATGTTCTACATTAAATACGTAATGTAGTATAATTTTGGTTCTGTTGAAAGGCAAATCAGAATTAATCATCTTGCTATAGTCAACAAGTAAAAGGAGGGCAAACCTTTAGTGTAGTAGCAAATTAGTGCAATATTTTAGAATATCAAGTTGTCTTTTTTATTTCTTTTGAAAGACCACTCTATGTCTTTGGGCTAATGTCTGCAGCTTCAAATATTAGGTTCTTTTGAGTTGTATTATTTTATTTTTGGATTTTTCCACCCCCCATGAATGGTCTTCCTCCATGCTTTTAATTACATTGAACCAAGACAGACCTGGTGAGGATGCTAGCTTAAGGGCTAGTGTCAATGTAGGGGCCACACAGAGTACCTGGAGTCAGACTCAGTCCAAGAGCGGCTATTGATTACTGTTGAGAAAGAAATCAATGATCAATATTAAGAGGAAATAGCAGTTATGAGCTTAGAGGGGTGAATGTGAAGTCATAACTATAGAGCAAGATAAGATCAGAAGACAAAGTATCAGAAAAATGTCTGAAAAGTAAGGACAAGGTATGGGAACACAGGAGAAAATGTTATTCACCATAAATAATCCAAGATTTTCCCCAGGAGAATTACATTCTCACTGGACTCCTCTGTGTTCTTGTCATCAAGGACAAGGAGGGAAAAAGAAGCAGTACAAAGTTGATGAGACCTCTCGCCATTGTAGAGAAGCCCTCTGCAGCTGTTAGGCAAAACAGATAACTTAAAGGTTACCTTCCATGGAGAAGTAAGGAAAGTAAGGAGAAAAATCAGAGGCTCTCAAGCAACAGAGATATGAGAGGAGGGGTTATAGATATAATTCCCTTCAGTATTTTTTAATTGATACAAGTTTTCAAGCCCCATTTCGGATGTGAGATGATAAAAGTTGTAATCTGTCAAAGGTAATATTCAAAAGTATATTTATTGTTCTATGACACTTGTAATTTAACTATGAAAATGATATGTCTACATAAAAAGTGAAGATCACTTGCTGACTATCTAAATATTCCCACTTTCTAGTTTCTTGCCTTTTCTTTTTTTTTTAANCCAGGCTCTGAGCTGGCAGTCAGCACAGAGCCTGACGTGGGGCTCGAACCCACGAACTGTGAGATCATGACCTGACCGAAGTCGGATGCTTAACCGACTGAGCCACCCAGGCGCCCCGTTTCTTGCCTTTTCTACACACATTCTTTAAGAACACTTTCTCCAAAATTGTATCCAGTATCATTGGCTCAGGAACTCTGCAGAAATCAATCCTATGTCCACAAGACTAGCATTATACACCCAGTTTGTCTTATATCAAATGTACTTATGACCTCCATAAAAATGTATTTATTCAGTAACTGAGTGTCTATTATGTGTCAAGTACTGTTCTAGGTATAGGGAAACTGGAGTAGACAAAACATTGCCTTTATCCTCATTGAACTTGCATCACAATGTCATAAACTTTTATACCCTGTCTTCCTACTAGGAAGAGAGACTAGGAGAAAATTTATTGTTTTTCATCTCTCCTCTACAGTGCATTTCTTGAACTTACTTGCCCATCAGTCTGTGGATAAGTGCAGCCTCTTCCATCCCATGAATCAGAACTTGGGGGAAAGATTGAGAAATTTATCTTTTTAACAAGCTCTCTTGGGGCTTTATATGTAATGATAGCATGGATAATATGGGGGAACCACTGCCCTCTTCATAGCATACTATCTGAGGACTGGTGATTTTCACTGGACTATATCTGTGGGACCCTTTTGATTGCCATGACTAACATTCTTAGAGAATGTGAAAGCTCTCTGGGGTTGTCCACAGCCAATTCACCTAACAAAGACTAACAAGGCAAACTTTTTCAGGTATACTATTAATCTTTAAACAAAGTGATTTTCTCTATGGGACAGATGTTACCATATTATACTTTAGGGAAGAAAAGAATCAAACATCAATTACTAGTTGTGATCCATAGAACTAAAAGATTCATTTCAAAGATAAAGTTGAAATGATGGAGACTTAGGAAGTTCTCTATTAAAAGAAGGTAAAACTGAGTGAATCCTAGAAATCCATTGTGAACAATATAAATACGTTCATCAAAGAGGCTCTTTGTGAGTTAATGATAGTATAGTCAATATTCAATACTAAACAATATGAAAATAAAGTTGATATTCCAATAACACCCAACACAGGTTTATCATGTCCACGCACTATTCTAAGCATTTTATGGATATTAAGCTGACAATTCTCTAACCTTCTACGGAATGTTTCTTTGTTATGATAATTATTTTGTAGAAGAGAAAATGAGGCATACAGAAGATAAGTAGCCTATAATGGCCAGGATTTGATCCTAGGTGCAAAAATCCATCCCCTTAATCACTAGACTAAACTGCTTCTCATTATATTTTATAATACTTCTCCAAAGAATCATACCAAAGAAGTTTATACAAAGCTATTCTAGGAATTGAGAATTTTATTATTTTATTTCAATTCATTTTGTTTTATTTTATTTATTTTTTATTACAGCTTCCTTGCCCCAGAGTCGTAATCAGCCTGATTTTCATTTGACTCATTTAAAGATGAAGATAACACTGTTGTTGAAGCAAGATCATCTATTAGTTACAGCGTTCAATTATAAAAGAGATACAGTTTTGAATCTCAGCTCTGCCACTTACTTGCTTTATGAATTTCAGTAAGTTCCCTCTCCAAGTCTCAGTTTCCTCATCTTTAAAATGAAGGTTATAATGGGACCTACATCATCATATTGTTTAAAGATACAACAAGATACATCATTTATAACAACTTAGGAAGTGTTCCATAAATACTATTAGTACAATAAATAGCAGCAGCATCAGTAAACTGAACCAAGTGATCTCTTGATTCTTCTACCTGCACTAAAAATGGTTTCTCTTCTAATTACAAATGATAGCATCCAAAACAATGAATTCAGCCGTAAGTCATTAAACCAATTATTTCTTTTGTAGGAAAACCAGAAAGGCTATTGGACACATTAATTTATATGTCATTAGTTATCGTCTCTATTCCAAAATGTGTTCTAGCATCCTGACACACCTTGCATAATACAATCACTGTGACTCCCAGAGGTCAAATGGGCAGGCAGTTAACACTTCTCTGTGAAAAGCTCAATAACTCATTTTATAAATTTCAGCTCAAAGCCTACGTTGAGGTTAAGAAAAATTGACATTCGGTCTGTGAACTTAATGTCAAGCTCCAGAAAAACTCTAGGCAGTACATGCTTAGCGATTAAGTGGACGCAGACAATAAAGACATTGCCAAATTGTAAAACAAGACTCGGAAATTACAGAAAATGTTGCTAGTTATTGATTACGGTGACCATTCAGTTCCCATTGAGTCACCCAAAAGAATCATTCATTTTCCAGCAGAGAGCCTGCTCATTTGCAAGATAAAAGAGAGGCATTTCTGCACATGCCCATAATGTTCTTCACCACTGGGGGCAGCTTTACATAAGACTGCATTCACTGAAACCAAAGCAACAGTCCGAGCAGCTTTCAGAATGACAGTCTGCAGAAGTGAGCTGAGCGTGTGTGCGGTACGGGGCTCTCCTGCCTCCTGGGCTCCAACGCAGCTCTGTGGCTGAAGTGGGTGCTCACCACCAGAAATGCTGGGCTATGGAATACAGATGTGGCAGCTCAGGTAGCCCCACGTTGCCGGGAGGAATACATCATGCTTTTCGATAAGAAGAAATTGTAGAAGCCAGTTTTTTTTTAACAACCCCCCCAAAAACTGTAAAGATGCAAAAACGTAATATCCACGAAGATCCTATTACCTAGGAAGATTTTGATGTTTTGCTACAAATGCGGTGTTGGAATTTATTTGTTCTTGGAGTGTTCTGCGTGGCTGGCAAAGAATAATGTTCCAAAATCGGTCCATCTCCCAAGGGGTCCAATTTTTCTTCCTGGGTGTCAGCGAGCCCTGACTCACTACAGTGCAGCTGACAGGGGCTGTCATGCAAGTGGCCCCTTAAGCCAAAGCAAAAGACCTAAGGACGACCTTTGAACAATACAAAGGATGGGTATGTTCTGTCATTTTTCTTCTTTCCTTCTTAAAAAAGAAAAACAAAAACAAAAACAAAAACAAACCCTTTAGTCTTTGTTGTAATTCTGCCTTAATTATTTTAGAGATTACTTTTCTATCCTTAGACTATAAATTCAATTGCTTAGTGGACAGGTTTCCTTGCTTAACTATTAAAAAAAAAAAACCCTAAAAACAATTCTCTTTACATGTCAAGAAGGTGATATTTGATATTAAATGTTGTTATCTAGATTTAAATTTTTAAAAAAGAAAGTACATGCCTTTTTTTGCTTGCTTAAAAATAAATGAATTCCTTTTTGGGGGGATAACTTTTCTAAGTTGTTTTTATTTCCAGGTTTCAATGTAATTAGGCTACTGAGCGGATCAGCTGTAGCACTGGTTATAGCCCCCACTGTGTTACTGACAATGCTTTCTTCTGCCGAACGAGGATGCCCTAAGGGCTGTAGGTGTGAAGGCAAAATGGTATATTGTGAATCTCAGAAATTACAGGAGATACCCTCAAGTATATCTGCTGGTTGCTTAGGTTTGTCCCTTCGCTATAACAGCCTTCAAAAACTTAAGTATAATCAATTTAAAGGGCTCAACCAGCTCACCTGGCTGTACCTTGACCATAACCATATCAGCAATATTGATGAGAATGCTTTTAATGGAATACGCAGACTCAAAGAGTTGATTCTGAGTTCCAACAGAATCTCCTATTTTCTCAACAATACCTTCAGACCGGTGACAAATTTACGGAACTTGGATCTGTCCTATAATCAGCTGCATTCTCTGGGATCTGAACAGTTTCGGGGCTTGCGGAAGCTGCTGAGTTTACATTTACGGTCTAACTCCCTGAGAACCATCCCCGTGCGAATTTTCCAAGACTGCCGCAATCTGGAACTTTTGGACCTGGGGTATAACCGGATCCGAAGTTTAGCCAGGAATGTCTTTGCTGGCATGATCAGACTCAAAGAACTTCACCTGGAGCACAATCAATTTTCTAAGCTCAACCTGGCCCTTTTTCCAAGGTTGGTGAGCCTTCAGAACCTTTACTTGCAGTGGAATAAAATCAGTGTCATAGGACAGACCATGTCCTGGACCTGGAGCTCGTTACAAAGGCTTGATTTGTCAGGCAATGAGATTGAAGCTTTTAGTGGACCTAGTGTTTTCCAGTGTGTCCCAAATCTGCAGCGCCTCAACCTGGATTCCAATAAGCTCACATTTATTGGTCAAGAGATTTTGGATTCTTGGATATCTCTCAATGACATCAGTCTTGCTGGGAATATATGGGAATGCAGCAGAAATATTTGTTCCCTGGTAAATTGGCTGAAAAGTTTTAAAGGTCTGAGGGAGAATACAATTATCTGTGCCAGTCCCAAAGAGCTGCAAGGAGTAAATGTGATCGATGCAGTGAAGAACTACAGCATCTGTGGCAAAAGTACCACGGAGAGGTTTGATCTGGCAAGGGCTCTCCCAAAGCCGACATTTAAGCCTAAACTCCCCAGGCCGAAGCATGAGAGCAAACCCCCTCTGCCCCCCACGGTGGGAGCCACGGAGCCTGGCCCAGAGACTGATGCTGACACCGAGCACATCTCTTTCCATAAAATCATCGCAGGGAGCGTGGCCCTATTCCTGTCCGTGCTCGTCATCCTGCTCGTTATCTACGTGTCATGGAAGCGGTACCCTGCGAGCATGAAGCAGCTGCAGCAGCGCTCCCTCATGCGAAGGCACAGAAAAAAGAAAAGACAGTCCCTAAAGCAAATGACTCCCAGCACCCAGGAATTTTATGTAGATTATAAACCCACCAACACGGAGACCAGCGAGATGCTGCTGAATGGGACGGGACCCTGCACCTATAACAAATCAGGCTCCAGGGAGTGTGAGGTATGAACCATTGTGATAAAAGCGCTCTTAAAAGCTGGGAAATAAGTGGTGCTTTATTGAACTCTGGTGACTATAAAGGGAACGTGGTGCCCCCTCTCCTTCCCTCTCCCTCCTGCTTTGCTGGCAAGGTCCTTCCCGGTCAGTTTTAGTACACTCATAATACTGGTCATTTTCCTCTGGTACATAATCAACCCACTGAAATTGAAATACCACAATCAATGCAAAGCTCAAACTCTCGTTTAATAGAATGCCTATTGTATAAGACTCTTGACTGATTGCATTAATATCTCCCTTGTTTTAAGATAAAACTTTTTTTCATAAGTAGCCCCCCACATGTGCTCTTATTTCTCTTCGGGTAGGACCAAATCTACAGTTCTAGAAGGTTTGCAGTTCACTGACAAATCAAGGAAAAAGTGAATGATCCCAGGTACTTGAAGCTTGAACTGATTCTAGGAGAAGGCTTAATTACAGGAACATTTAGAGACAACCCTTAAAACACTGACTTAAAAAGAAAATTGCAGGAAACTATCAAAAAATGGTGCTGGGTTAAAGAAGCACCATGGGCAGTTTCCAGAGGTGTTTGAATTACGATAAAACAAGCCTAGGGGAAAGTGTTGAAGGGTTAAAATGCTGCAAATAGACAACTGAAAAATGTGAGGAGATGGTAAAAATACAAAGTTTTAGACTTGAAGCCTTATCTCTGAAATCCATCCCTGTAAAAATCGAACCAGAGGCTTCACTGTCAATTTCTCTTAGCCTTTATTTAGCCTAAATAAAAAAAAAAATTTAAATTAAATAACCAAGAAGCAAATTTGAGGAGGCAGATTTCTCTACTGTTCCTCACCTTAGGGAGTTTTCAGAGATGAGGCTTGCAAATAGGAAGGCAGCTTGCTATTTCCGTGTGGCTGGGAGCTTACCAGAATTTCTTTCCAGTTCTTTCAAGGACTCTAATGTAGTGAGTGGAATCTTTAGCTCTGTCTGTTCTTCTGTCTGGTTGTGTTCCATTATGTGCCTGCACACACTAGACCCCTAATGACTGATGCTTCATTCAGAGGCGTAAGAGAGAACACATTCCAAGACATGCCTTCCACCAAAAGCTTCATTGAAAAGAATGATTTTGATAATGCCTGAATAAAGGTACAAAATAAATCTTAGAGGAAGAAAGACTGACCAACCCTATGGCAGTTGTCTTTTGCTTTTCTATTGTTGACATTACAGTGTCCCTGTGTTCATCTATATTGTTAACTCATCCATCAGTATGAATCTGTATGGACCCTGCTGGCAATCTGCAAATTGCATGCGTGTTTTTATGTCGTAGGTGAAAGTTTATTGACTGCAGCACAAATATCATGCCTTCTGTATTTAAGTAACTTTGACCACAGTTCATTAAGATTTTAGAGATATGTCTTTGGTCTGTATTTGTATCCTTTCATCCTCCAAAATGAACAATCCTATTATAGGAGCAAAAATTGGGAATTGCAACATTGATTCTGCTTCATTTAATTTGGCTTGCCAAGCCCCACATCTTTAACCACGTCCCTGTTCTTTCAAAACAAAATCACTGCAGCAAAAAAAAAAAAAAAAAGTGGATGGCTATTTTTTAACCAGCTTTTTTATATAGTTTGAAGGTTTTTCATTATGCTGAGAAGAAAAATCTAGGCAAGTCACCATGAGATATAATTGCAAGGAAGCCAGATTATTAAAAATCATACTTTTAAAAGCAATAAAGGAAAGGGGACATTTAAAGTGGATTTCTCAAGGTACTCTGATTTTGATTAAACCTTAAAAGAGATCCCAGTTCAGAAAAGCATCATAGCTACAATATATCTACCCATGAATAATTGTTGAATGTATATTTATTAATGGTAAATAGTCACAGATTCCCAATTAATAATGCAGATACTTCCTTACAGTACTATGAACTGGATGACTAAGCCTACTGTGATGTTTTTCACTGAAGCTGTAATTTTGCATTTTTCATAAAATGTCAGTAAATACATACTCCATTTCAAAAAGAAAATTTCTTTGATCAGTCTCATTTTTATCTGTACTAAAGATGATTGTATTAATTAAATGCAGTGTTAAAGTGAAAAAGCCCATTTCTATTCTTTGACTTGAACTTCTGCCTCATTTGTCATGGATACCAAATAAATTTAGGGAAGGCATATTTGTACTTATATTTCAGAATTCTTGCAATTCTCACTGCTGTGATCCTACTGGTATATAAAAAAATATGTCTGTTGTATTGAAAGTGTTTCTAAAATTCATAGCCACTTCATGTGTAAGATTAAATAAATGACCAACATTTTGAAGGCTGATCATTTTTTAATGCCTAGCTTTATTTATAAATTTAATAATAATAATAGTACTAAAATAAAATCCCTTAGATTTTAAAAGTTATTTTGATTCAAGGCATGAAATATTTCTTAAAAAGAGCCCCCCCAACTTTGGGAATGGAGCTTCTCTAGTTCTCAGGATTTTCTGATCACAAATATATAACTCTTGTAGGCTAGACAATAACTAGTTCACCACTATAAATTTAACAAAGCCAACTTGGTCAATACTCTCCTGTTCAAAAGTTGTTCTTACCCCTACACATGGCACTTTCAGGACTATGTACTGTAAGTCTATTTTCATTAAGTATCTCAAACTCACTGTATATTAGAGAAATATAATTGGTATTCCATTTTCTATTCCAAATTTACATGAAGTATCTGACTTCCCTCAAAGGTGACAACTGTTAAATAAACAACCTGACATATTGAACTTCATAACACCGATGCGTCGATGCAGAATGGATTCAGTCAGTACTTTGAATGCTTTACCAGAGAGAGAAGAAATGCAGTTTAGTCACTGAACTGCATGGGTTCCCCGCCCCCCCCCCATTTTTATGAGCCCCAGTACACATGCTGCTACTGCAGCATGGCTTTAATAGTCCCAGTGCCACAGTCTTCTAAGCAATACTTTATGCAAGATATATTCCTTTTAAATGAGTTTATATTTTCCAAGAATGTTGACACTACAGTTTTTCAAAAAATTTAAAGCATTTTTTACTTGATTTGGTGAGTCAACTACCTAAGGAGACAGGCAATAAACTGTATTTCTGTGGAGCAGCAGTGACCTCCAGTGGCTGCTTGAACTAATCACAGTTATTCCTACACCTATTCAGCTTTTCAAATCCTGAATCCTTACATAAACGTGATTTAAAACATATATTTTTTGATCTGTGGATCAGATTTGGATTTTATTTAATTCATCTCTCTGGTTAAATATAGTGTAATTTTTTAAGTTATACTTTCCATATTGACTTATTTAGTAATTCGCCCAGAGGCCATAGAACTGATACTGAGGGCTAGAAATGGTTCCGTACATGAAGAGCAAGTAATAATGTCATAAGAATAGATAAGAAAGTCTTTAAAGTATTTACACTCATTGATGTTGGCCATATATTCTGAAATTTTCATTAAATGGGTCAATATTTTCCATAAGCAGGATACTAAAATATAATGTAATTTAGATTCAGAAAGACGAATTTCAATATTAATATTGAAAGCATCAGCATCAGTTATTTACCAGTCAGTAGGAATATCTGAGCTATCGGGTGAGGGAGGCCTCCTCTTTGGCTCTAGAACTCTCCAGTTTCTTGATCATGCCAGTGACCTGTGCTTTGCCCCAGTGCTCTCTCCAACCCTCCCCCTTCTCAGCCAGCTGAACACTGGTTCTATTAGGCTCTCTGACAATGATGTTACAGTCTAAGAGGTGATGATTCATGGATAATGAAATTATGCTCTCCTTCTGGGAAGGATAATGCAGAGTCAGATTCGTAAATTTGGCAAGGGATATTACGATGTTGTAGGTGCAATGAAATATCCTCGCTTCCCTTGACATTTACCAAGGAAAGAACTTAAATAGTTTATTTAACATGTGGTTTAGACCAGCATCAGAAACGAGCATCCAGCCATGAAGCCTAAGAAAAAATGAGTTCCAGATACGACAAATGAGAATTGAACCATGAGAAATAAAAAACTCAGAAACGGTGCTGTTTCTTCCATTCCGTTTTCCCTGGGTTCTCATTGGTATCTGGATCTGTAGCAAACCCACAGAATTTTTCTATACTTGTACTTTCTTACCTGCCTATGTTAAAAATCAGACATTGTTAGAGGAAACCATGAACATGAACAATAATATCAGTAAATGTGAATTACAAATGTTGTAAGAGAAACAGAATTGATGGAAGTTAAATAGCTTGTATTAAGTGACTCTTGAAAACTAAGAAAAAATAATACATAGGTGAAAGTGAGTTCACCTAATCTAATTATAATAGCTTACAGAATTGGACTCAAATTTTGCTTAGTCTACAAAGTCATCAGTGATTTTTGCATAGTTGGGTAGAATAAAATAGAAATATTACTGAGAAAAATCTACATAAACATAGTTTACAGTTCTTTTTTATTTGGGGAAAATATCACAGACATGTAAGGTAGAGTATGGGCCTTAGATTCAGGTTTCTCTGACATTTGCTAATCTAATGATTGCAGGCAAATTTCTTAGCTTTTCTGAACTTCAAGTTGCCCATCTATAAAATGGACATGTATTATTGACTTCACATGGCTATTGAAAGAACAACACTTGAGAAGTACTTGGTTAACTGTAAAATGGCAAATGCTTTTTCTTTTCAATGAGTACTTGTTAAGCTACTCAAGTGTGGTTGCTGGTGTTCTATGTCTGACCTGGGGCAAAAGATATCACTAACCTCTATGTTACAGAAGCCCAAATCCGTTTTACATTAATGTGAATTCTGAGACTTGACAGCAAGTCTAGAATGTAGTTTGTCTTTGACCTTTACTTTCTATAAATCACAGTTTCTTCAACCCTATGTTCTAAGAGTCTAGAAATTTATTAATAATAATCACAATGTACAATAGACATAAAGATACCAACCAGAGAACAGTGAAACAAAAGCTTATCAAAATAAATAAAAATTCTAATTGTGTCCCAGATCAGGTCATTATAATGAGGACTTTCAAATGACTTAGGTTAGGTTGCCTGTCCATCCCCTTTCTAGTAACAATATTTTGAGCACTTGTTCTCCTTATATGTATAACATTTATGGCAAGATGACATCATTATTGAACAAAAAGTAATTGCTCATAACTTGTTATAGTGGGGTTAGCATACATTCCTAGCATCAATCACATGACATCTACTTTGTTTCTTTTCCCCCCAGTGAAAGACTATCCAAAATCTCCTACTATAGAAATTGCTATTGGCTTTATCAATTATGGTCATTGAAAATCCCTGGATTAAAAAAGGCATAAAAACACAAAGCCTTTTTTATGAATCTCACCCTTTTCATTTAGGCAAATTAAATACTATTCTTTGTTGGTCTCTCATCAGAAAAATGTCCAATGTAATCACAAATCTCCACTGGATGCAGTTCATTTTACCAAAAATGATGTACATGTATTTCCAAAATTCTTATAATTTATGTAGACAAACTAACTGTTGCTCTTTGAAAGCTAAGTTTCTTTGAAACCTCTAAAGTACAGAGAGAAGGTAGTTTTTCAGTGGAAAAAATAATAGTGAATTTTATGCTACTTTACCCTCATAGGATTATTGGTGGATATTCTTGAATTAGGTCTCCTAAACATGTAAGAATTCCAGGAACACAGACTATCTGAGTCACAATATAAGACTAAGCAGAGGCAATCTATTTTACAACTGTACTTTCTAATGACAAAACACCATACACAATAATAATCTATTTTATTGGGATAAAAAGTAAAAAAGCTTCTATCTTATCCTATCCAACAAATGTTGTAATGAAAATTCATAACTTTCTTGACAATTCTTGATATTTTTCTTTTATTTGTCAGGGGCTCCCACTGCCTATCCCCCAAGAAGAATTTCCTTTAAAGCTCTCTCCCATCCTTAAATTGTTTCTACCTATGTCACACATGCAAAAAATTGTTTTATGTCACCAAATACAGTCTTCCTTCATATGAACCAACACAATCTGGTCACGTTTATATTTATATAAAAAATATAAAACAAAATTTAAGACTGGCTAAAATATAGTTGAATCATGGGTTAGCAAAGTATTAAAACCTACTTCTATTTTCCTTCCTAATTACCTCCTAGAAAACAAAATATAGGACTTTAAATATGAGAGTGTCCAACTACATTCCACCAACCAAAAACACTTATACAACTAATCAGAATTGTTGTTTTCTCAGGAATAAAATGCAAATTGGGCGAGGGGGCTCACTTATAAAATGTCAATGTAAATACTACATTTAGCAAAGGCAATTTCTGTTAAAGCTTCATCACACTAATTGTATCTGTCCAGGGTATAAAATACATGTTTCCACTGAAGAGCAAAGGACTTCCAATTAAATATAATTCCTTATTCAGCACTCTTGGGGCTCAAACTTATTAATGAAGTGGGGGTAAAATGAAAATGTTCTTAGACAATGAAACTATAGGATAGTGAGGTTATACTATCAAGTGGTATTCATGGTTTCAACTGGGTGGTCCCCACATGTAGGTAAAAATTGTTTCTTGGAATTAATATTGATCTGTTATACATTCTGAAAGAAGGAACATGCTTACCTCTTCCCCAATTTGAAGTAAACAATCAGAATCTCATGAGAATATCTAAAGGAAACTTGTAGAATATATCATGATGAGGCTGAAGCAGTAGGATGACTTTAAAAACCTCTGATAAACGTGTGGTAGGATCACAACAGTGAAAATCCTCTAAGGAGTTTAAAAACTAACTCATCACTTAAGGGTCAGTGTTGGCACGTACTCATATTAAAGTATATCGTGTTTTTCACCAAGTGAGGCATGTTGTAGATGTTTGAAAGGAAAATTCATATCCATCCTAAAAGGTGATAATTCACATATTTTACACAATTGTCAATGTATGTGTATTATTGTGTAATTGAATCCTTATGTGACAGGAGTGTCTGTGTAGGGCTTTTTGTTTGTTTGTTTTTAATATAAGAAGAGTCCTTAGATTGACTCGGTTTTCATCGAAGTTTCATCCATTAATCCTATACCTTGTCCCTTCTTTATAGGACTGGCCAAAAATAATTCCTACTTCACCCACATGTGCTTCTGAAGCTAAATTCCCATCTGGAAATGATATCCAGTGGTTTACCATTAGGATATCCTTCTGCTAGCTAAATTCTAATCTGCCAGCATCATATTCTTCCTGGCCTGTGGCATCCACTCCAGCCCATCTCATGCCATTAAAAGACAGCGTGCACTTAGTCCTATGGACTTTTACGGGAGGATTGAGTAGTAAAATGTAAAAATCTACATATATTTTTATGGGCTTCACTTTGGTTGTTTTTATGGTCTAACACACAGACATGTGTGGGGTCTTTATTAGTTTATACTAAAATGTAAAAGCATTAAGCTGGCTATAAATTAAAAAGAAAAGGTCAAGGTAGATTAAAAAAAAAGTCCAGAGCTCATATTATATCTTTCTTAATCTTAAAAATAATCATAAATGATCAGTTTTCTGTAGTTTACTTTCATGACATCTGATTTACTCTCCAAGTTTACCATCATATTCTTAAATATAAGCTTCACATTCCTTCCATTTTCCCATGTCTAATAGAGAGGCTTCTTTTGTTTGTTTTATGGTTGTTTGTTGTATGCTGTTTTCTGCCTACAGATCTTTTCCCAGTCCAAATGTACCACTTTGCCTGTTTTTCTAGAATACCGACTCAAATTTTTATCCTGTCAGAAAGTCAAAGGATAATTTATCAGCTTTATGGTTGGAGCAATCAGACAGACAAACTGAATTTGTCTCTAGAGTACAATCTAGTCAAGTCTGGGATATCTGCCTTCTGTCTTCACAGCCTCCCGTTCCTATGACTTTTCTCCATTTTCAAGGATTATCTACACCAAAATCCCTCCATTCAGTGGTACTGAAGGCTCCTTCAATTCCTTATTCCTTACCAAATATCTATTCCCAGATCTAGGCCAGTATTGTTGTTCCTCTTGAGGGCACTTACATTTAAACAGGGATACAAAACCTTTAGCTAAAGCTGAACAAGTCATATATAAGATCAGGCATAATCAGCAGGGCTAGTAAAAGTACTTCTGGGGGCAAAAGGCTTTGCAAGCACCTCTGAAATCATCCTTTATTATAGATACCTCTAAATTTTTCTCAAACATGAGGGAGGCCTTACCAAAGAAACCAAGGTAGAGCAAATAATCCAGGTTTTATTCAGTAAACTATAGTTTGACAAATATATTCAGTAACTTGCCATTATACACAGGCTTAGTATTTCTCCACTGACAAACAGTATGGTGTACTAGAAAGAGCTTGGGCGGTGGATCCAGAAAGAATCAGTTTGGATTCTGGTTCTGAGACTTCATAACTACAAAATCTTGAGTCTTAGCCTCTTCATATTAAGAAAAAAATCTGTAAAGCTATATGATCATCACCTGACTGTTGCTAGAGGGCAAAGAATCAGCATTTCTTGAATATTTGTATGTACCCTATTTTGGCACACTGTGTGTATTACTTAATTTAATACCCATAAAGATCCTATACGATTAAATGAGATGACATAGGTAAAATCACCTGATACAAACTTTAGCATAAAATAGTAACCTTCTCTAACTGCTAAAAATTTCAGTACCATACTATGCTTTAACAGTTGTATCCCACTATCTATTTTTTTATGGGATAGGAGATACCTGGCAGACTTTTAAGAATTAGAATCTAAATTGCTCAAGGGCATCTAAGCACATGGTTAATACTAAAGAGTAATGTGGTATATAAAAGCAGTATCCTAAACCTCCCAACAGAGCTCAAATGCAACTTTACCTTTATTTCCATGCCATTTCCCCACGTTAGCACTGGCCAATTCTTGAAGTACTTGAAGTACCTCTGTGCTTTTATTCAAGCTATATCCTTTTTGAGGAATGACTTTCTACCCTTCCAAGTCCTCCTGACAATTTTGGAGACTTTCTACAAATCCAATTACAATTGCACTCACTTCAGATGTCTTCTTAATCTTGCCCTTCCCTGTTTTACATGGTATTTTCAATCCCTGTTGGAGCCTACATCACCACTTGTCTGTGTTAGAGTTATTAATGTGTCTGTATATCATTTTGGAGGAAATGAACTATTTTTTTAATTTTCTTTTTCTATCAATGATGATTGATTAGTACAGTTTTTTATTCATGGTAGTTGTCTGTTGAATTGACTTTCTAAAATTTATGATAAGGTTATTGTCAACTTCATATTTATTTACATAGTCTACATATATATTTCATGTTTTTATTTAACATATACATTCTCATACATTCAGTCTTCTCATTTATCATTTATGTAAATGGTTTCAAAAATTATTCTGATGTAAGTATAGTTTTTAAAAATAATGTCCTGGTTTAAATGCATCTATGTTATGAATAACCTACCAACGATTTTCCTTTGATAGTTACCAAGGAAATGAACAATTCAGTGGGTATGTTAAAGTGACTAAGAGCTAAAAAATATTGTGAGACAAAGAAAAAATATTTAATTCTAAGTATAAATACATCTTGATTTTAGTGAATCATCTTTTGTTGTGAAAGCCATATATTTGTGACTGCTGTTTGTCCACTGCCTCTTGGGAAAGATCCTTTTCTCATTAGTGAGGATGTCTGCTCATCCAGTTCCAAAAAGCTTCTGCCTTAAATATGTTCCAAGGCCTCACCTCTACTACCAAACACAAGGGCCACTCTACCCTCTACCCTATCACAGAGACTAGGTCAGAGGTCTTTGGCTTCCTGAATATATACATTTTCAAAGTAACTGTTCTACTGGAGGCTTCAAACATCAAATACTCAGAAGTTGAGAATTAGTAATGCTCATCATTTTTTATCTCTTGATTGATTATGCAGACAGCAAATTTGATCACACAGGATTGAGGCATCAGCCCTTTGCTGGGTCTCTGCAAAGGGTTTCTTCCCTTCTGCTCATCCTTTTTCTCCTTTTCACTGAATTTTATCTCTCTCATCGTGACTTGAATTTTTTTCAATTATACCCTCTATCCAACTTTTATATAGAAGTCAACCTATCCTACTTAAATATATACCTTCTGACTGCATTAAAAAGAAAATACTAGTAATTTTTATCTCTTAGAAAAGCAGTAATTAAAATGACACAGTCTAATAATTTAATTTAAAAGAGAGTCAAAAATTGATTTTTATTCAACAGCTTTGTTTAGTTCTATAAATGAAGAACTGTAATTTTGTAAATAGTAGTTTAATTTCAGAAATAGAAATGACATCCTTCCCTAATACATTTTTAAGTCATATTTTATTTATGATTTGTAAGACAGGGCAGATTTGTAAAACATCCAAACATTCCTTTCCATGTGAGGTATTGCTCAGGCCCTGGATCATAGTAATCTCTGCCATTACTGGAGCAGATTCATTGTTGGAACATATGTAAAAGAGAGTTGAAATGAAGCCTTTATTTAATAATAAAAACATGTAGCTGTAAGGATTTTTAAAAACCTTGAAGTCCATATTCTTACCTTGTATTTGAAATTCCAAAGTAATTTTATTGTACTTTTAACGATCTTGCAAGAACTGCATTCCCTAGTCCTTCTCTTAGTTATCCATTACACGGTTTTACTAAGAATATTGTATCATTTTTTATCTCTAATGGCTATCCCTCTTGCTTAAGACATCTATATCTATAACTATATTTAGATATAGATATATCTTAAATTTTAAAATGAATGCTTTGTTCCCATTCTTTTAAAGAGGAAGAAGTATAAGAACTGGTTGGGGTTTTTGTTTTTAATTTTCAGTACTGGAATCTGCTCAGGTAGAGGACCTTGGCTTCCCTGGCACATACTTTGAAAAAATGAAAAACCACTGTTCTGAAATTAGCACTAATATACTTTATTTTTTTAATTTTATTTGTTTTTGAGAAAGGGAGTATGAGCAAGGAAGGGACAGATAGAGAGGGAGATAGAGGATCCAAAGCAGACTCTGTGCTGAGAGCTCAAAGCCCGATGTGAGGCTGGAACACATGAACTGTGAGATCATGACCTGAGCTGAAGTTGCATGCTTAACTGATGGAGCCACCCAGGCACCCAACACTAATGTACTTTAGGTTCACAAAATTCTGCGTAGAGTGACAGCTGAATGAAAGGAACCAGTGCTTACCTAACCTAGAACCCATAATACAGGCAAGAATTTTCCAGTAGGATATATTCAGCTGTTTTCAATACCAGGCTCACAAATTATATTTCCAGAGGTCACATTTGCACATAAGTCTTTGAACCACGACTATCTCTTCATATTCAACTCAGTTTTAGCATCCAGCAGTGTGTTGTGCAGAAATAATCAATGCTTAAATTATTCCCATTTTGTTGGCTCAGCTCACAGTAGCCCACTGATTAGTTTAAAAAAAAAAAAACTATTTGATCTTCAATTTGTATTTCAACTGTACCCAAGTGCAGATGCCATCTCTGGTAATATGACAAAACAGATTTAGGTTTATAAATGTTTCTGTGTGCTCCAATAACAGCATGCATCCTGCAGTAACTATAGTGTAGCTCAAAGTGTTGTAAAAAATTCAACTGAGTTTGCTAGGGAATCATTTTAGAGTTAATTAAACCTTCTCCACCTGTAATTTAAGAAAAAAGAAAAAGCCCAACACTCTTAAAGACCATGGGGGAAAGGCAGTTTAAGAAATAGAAGTCCTCTGTTTATCCAGGGAGGTACTTTACAAGGCAGACAGCTACACCACAGTAGAGAGACAACATTTCCTCAGCTGATTCGGTTAATTAAAATGCACAGTTACAACAGGCTTCCTTCGAGCCTGCAGCTGAATGACCGAAGTCTCCATTTTACTCCAGTGTCACAGAGAACGTGAAGAGGCAAACATACTGCCCAAACACAATTTGACTCACCAAAATCCAGCACTATAAACATGAAATCCATTTCTCAGGCACATTTTAAAAGACATATGATCAAGATTTATGGCATAAGGATAGAAATAAATTGCAGCTAGGCAGGGCCAGGGGAATATCCTAGGTTCCTCTCCAAGTAGTTCTAAGTAAAATTTACAAATAAATCTTAAGGATAGAGTCCACTTTCAATGCAAAAATCTTCAACTCTTTCCTTTCAAATGTGTGGAATTTGAATCTGACAAACAACCAGTCTGTTGCCAGAATTTATGAGTGATATGAAAAATCAAAGGCCACAAAAGCTATTTGTCAAATAAACTGCAGAACCCGAAATCAGTCTGCAGGGCTCATTTGCAGAACTCATGATGAGCATGGGAGGAGGGGATGCTAACAGCTGCAGCCTTGACCGCACTGCCCGTGCCAGCCAGAATTCAAGCGGCGAGAGCTGAGTGTGGCTGAAAGAGGGGGCAGATAAATGAAAATTAAAAAAACCAAACAAATTAAATTTTTTAAAAAAGAAGAGCTTCTTATACCTAAGTATTTATTAAATCAGTACATCAGTGTGCATAGATGAATATCTGTAAAGCCAGTGTAAAATAGATGGGACCTGCAGGTATTCAAATTAAATCTGTTAATGGAGGACTGCTTTTATTTCCTGGAGTAGGGGAAAGATTAAAGACTTTGGATTAGTTAGATTAGCAGCATGGCATGGCATCAGTTTCCTCATCTGTAAAATGGGAACAGTACTTCACATCCCAGGGGAATTTTGAGGATAAATTGAGATGACATATGTTTGTGGGCATGCCAGGTGCTTGATAAAAGTTATTCTCCACTTTCTCACTAGGTGTTTTCACAATGCAGCAAGTTTCCATGATTGGTCAAGTAAAAGGTGACCCACATGAACCATTTATAATACCAAATATGGAATCTATAGAAAATGACTAAACATCTCTGGAACTCAATTAACTAATCATTAAATCAACCTAAAAAGTGCTTTCCAGAAATTTGGAAACCCTCTGTTAATATCCATTAATGGAACTGCTGTATTAATTATTGTTTTGTAACAATTTTGTCTAGCACCATCACACATGCACAAAAATCTGGTCTTAGTATTGTCTTTCTCTAACAATTCAGCATCATTTCCTTTTCATAAATATTACTTGAAGAACTGACTTCATTATCCTTCAAATCTCTCTTTAAAATGCTCTAAATGTCTCTCTCTCTTTTCTCCCCCAAATATGGACATATCACACCTCCCACACACTCAGTGCTGAAGGGAGCATGCTATTACTTATTGTAGTAATGGCCTATATAAATATAAATGGTCTATGTAACTTAGCACCTAATTCATTTCTCGTAGAAACTAATTTAGGCATTTCGAAGAAAAGTACACAACATTATTTATGTTTTCAAAAATTCCAGTTGAGTCTGTGACATGATGGCTGAATTATCCAAAGCAATTTATTCAAAGAGTTACAATCAAGAAATTCCAACGGACGTTTATTGAGGACCTACTATGTGCAGGCATTCAAATGGATTTAATTTTCCTTAAGGCAATCATAAAACATAGCAGAGGCTAAAGGATATTTGAAATTTGGAAGGGTATCATCTCAAAAGACACTGAATTATTTAACTGGTTTTGTAGGCATTTCATAAAACTTTGGATTTTCTCTTCTCAAGAGAGAAATTTGATATGTGCCCTTCATTGGAGACATTATAATAATTAGTTCATTTTAAAGACTTTGAAAAGAGTGGATGTGAAAAGAGCTGTAAGAGTTTCTAACTGACACAAGATCTGTGAAGTGGTAGGTATTTAACACAAACTTCATAGAGCTGTTATGTGGATTCATTAGTTAATTAGCTAGTTAACGACTTTGAAGTGTTAAATCTTATTAGATTTTTTTTTACACTTTAACACATGTAGGAGAGAAATTACTCTGTCTGAAATTAGGAACTGACTATACCATTTCAACATAGTGGATCTTTCCATGATACACCTTCAAGACATTCTTTCCTAGTCTGATTTTTTTTTTTTCAGATAACTCCTGAAAAGCCAATCTAGATCTTGATTCTCAGCCTCTTTATTTCAGTATTGACATTGGCTTTCAGGTAGCACTAAGCACAGAATTGAGAAATCCTCAGGTCAAGGTATTTAAGGCAGTTTTATAGCTCTGTACTTCAGAGGAGAAAAACAACTGGGGTAACTCAGAGAAATTGGACAAGGTAGGGAGTTGAAACCCAATAACTAATGTGCTCTTTGAAAATAGTGACTAATTTCTCTCCTACATGCTTGTCAGTTGAGAAAGGATGACATAAGTATACTAGGTTAGCAATATTCTAACATATGGGAGACATTTCTGTAGCTTAAACAAAAATGTTCTGTTGACATATATACACATAAAGAAAAGTGGGTTGTCAATGTACAGCTCAGTGGATACTGGGCATGCTTGTGTTCTGTGTACTTAGACCAAGAAACAGAAGAATCCAGTACTCCAAGGCCCCCTCTCGTTCTTCCTATCTAGCTCTATCTCCAACGTAATCACTGCTATTACTTCTCACATAATAGGGTAGCTTTATCTCTGTTAGTACTTCATACTAATGCAATCATAAAGTATGTATAGATAGTCTTCAACTTAGGATAGTTTGACTAAAGAGTTTTCTATTTTATTAGGGTGTGAAAGTGACATGCATTTGTTCAGTAGAAGCCATACTTCAAATTTTTCATTTAGATCTTTTCCCAGGCTAACAATATGCAGTGTAATACTCTCTCATGATCCTGGGTGGCAGCAGAGAGCAGCAGCTTCCAGTCACTCAAGCAATGACGAGGGTAAACAACCAGTCTGTACCCAACCATTCTGTTTTTCACTGTTAGTGCAGTACTCTGAGCATGTTTAAGGTAGGCTAGGCTATGATGTTCGGTAGGTTAGGTGTATTAAATGCCTTTTCAACTTAACAATATTTTCAGTTTACACTGCCCTTATCATGAGGTAACTCATAAATAGAGGAAGATTTGTACTCTCTTGAGTCTTGCTTCTTTCTGGCTCAACATTATTTTCCATGAGATTCATCCACATTGTTGAGTGTAGTTGTAGATCTACTTTCTAATATCTGTCCCTCCATGCCTCTCTCACTGATACACACAGAATCCCTTTTGTATTCAAAGAATGGCCATGGGAAGTCCTTGATGAACTTCCTATCTAGTATATATGATAGCATGGGAGATTCAGTAATAGCTAGTGAATAGTATCTCCTGGCCATGTTTGTTTTGTTTTTGGCTGCACCAGTAAATATAATGCAGTCTTAAATTATTTTGTACTTTTAATATCTGGCCAAGGACAAAGGACTAGACTGAGGTAATCTTTTTTAGTAGTCCTTGCTTTCTGCCTAGTTTTCTAACCTGCGCTGCCCTCCTCCAGAAAAGCCCTTTGTCCCTGGCATTCAGCTCCTGGAAAGCCTGTTCTCCTCTAGCAGTTGTGCGGGGATTAAAAAGTGCACTTATTGTGATGAGCACCAGGTGTTGTACGAAGTGTTGAATCACTAAATTATACACCTGAAACTAATCTTACACTATATGTTAACTCTCTGGCATTTTTTAAAAAGCTTAAAAAATTTGGCAAACTACTTCATACCAAGATGTTAATGTCTAAATTAACTCTCCCAGATATGGCCTCAGGATAATGCTGTAACACAGAGGCCCAGTTACTCTCTAGGGATCTCTCTTAGAGCTGTGCTTCATGTCATTCCTTGACAATGAAGGATTCTAAGAAACAGATCTGCTGCACTCAATGCTGTTTTTACTATTAGAACATTATTGGAATTGTTATTTTGCTACATCATACAGTATTCTCTTTATGAAAGTCCATGGCAGAAGAGCTATGTCTTCCAAATAAGTTTATTTTAAAATACATTGTTATTCATGAAACTGATCCTGCCCATGTGCCCTCCCTTCTCCCCACATCTCTTTTTCCCTCTCTTGCTAAAAATACCAAAAACATCTAAGACAAGTACAAATGTCCAGGACTTTATAACAGGTATTTTTGGTCTACCTTCCTTATCTTTGGTTTCATTTGCATTTTCTTATGTTCTCTGTTTGAATGGATTCACGTTTTTAAAAATTGTGATGAATTTATAGGAAGGATATAGCTTAATTCAAGAAAATATGTCATACCTTAAGGAAAAAATGTTAGTCACCCACATTAGATCAGGCTGGCCAGTAGAAAATATACATTTTAGGCAGAGGACTCTTCTAGCAAGTTTCAAATCATACCCCATTGTTTGGCTATGATCAGAAAGATTGTTGGAACTAATATACAATGTACTGTATGGTGTCATGCCTTACACAGCCTAGGTTTTTGGTAAAGCTTTGCTGATTACATTGACTGAAGATGTTTTCCATCAAGTAAAGTGGACAGAATGGGAGAATATCTAGGAAAAATCTAGCCCAAGAACACTATAAAAGATAAATGTACTTGTGAGAAAACATGGACTTGTGCTCTCAAGAGAGTGGAACTGTTACTATATTTGATATGTGATATTTTGTAACCACCAGTCCTCTCTTTCAAGCCTCTCAATAAGAGTTCTACCTGGGAAGATTTGATTAATGCATCCTTTATCTAAGAGTCATTGATTTATGGAGTTTAACCATAAGATACAACATAGCTCATTTTATTTCTAATATTTATATCTCTAGGAAGAATACCACAGTGACATGGGGGTGTTCTACCCTTGACTGGTAATCCACATAAGCAATCACCCAAACTGACAATACTGAAAATATTAAATGACAACAATGCTCCATTCGTTGTTAGGATTCCACTATTAAAACTAAGTAAGACAATTCCCAGGAATTCAGTGATAATCCATAAACCATACCACAAAACAGTCTAATATGTATTCCAGTGAAATGTTCTCTGTGAAATGAGATGTCAAATGTGGATCTTAATCCCTATCTTAATTTTTAGACCAAAGAAACAATTCCAGCTCAGCTAGATTAAAATTGAGGGGTTTTATTCTTTGCTGTTAAAGCTATTTGATTATGAGACTCTGGGAAAAGTACATACTCTTGTTAAAAAAATGAACAAATTTATTATCAGAGAATGTGTAAGATTAGCAAAAATTATAATCTGTACTGATGATATTCTTAAGGCATTCAATTGGGCCAATCAGTAATATACCAGAATAGTTATATTTATGTAATTTTTATTTATCCAAATGTATTTTTCCAAATCTAAACTAAATTTATTAAGAAACTATCATTCCTATAAATACCATGGTATAGGAAGCACAGAGAACCCCATCAAAATCGACAAAAGCTGGCTAATACCACCAAGACATACTGTAATTAAATTTGCAAAATATGGTAATAAAGAAGAAATCTTACACACACACACACAAAACATTCCCTTTAAAAATCACTAACTCCAGTATAAAAAATTAGGACCTACTAGGTTAAAACTTTCTGTTCAGCAGTGACTACAGAATGAAATATAATTTCACTACATATGATTATTTCAAACATTCATAATGTTCAGAAATTAACACCTATTTATTTATTCTTGGCAAACACCAGCAGACTTGCTGGACCCTGGCAGCATCCAACTTCATAAGGCCTACATGGCCAATGGACACGTAAAAGGAAATCACTCTCAATACTTCATGATTCTAACAATGTGTGCAGAAAGGGATGGATACTGAAACTATGGAAAGGCATTTTGCTAGATTTCTGAGTGGTTCAGAAACATGGATCCCAAAGCCAGACACTGCATAGTGAGCTTGCTACCTGATGGCTCCAAAGCCTCCAACATCTCTCCATGACTTGTCACAACCAGGGCTCAACCTAGTCTAAAAACTAAAAGTTTCCCTATGCAGTTACTACTGTGCACCATCAAAACCACAACTTACCATTCTTTGAACATCTCTAATTTGTTTACATTGTTTCTTCTTCCTGGAACATCCTTTTTGCCAAGTTCATTCTATATTTTATGACCAAATCTAACCCTTTCACCGATTATTTTCTGATTACTAGAGACAGAAGTATTTTTCTTTTTCTCTCAACTTCAATGATATATTTTGTTATTATTATCACCATTATGATTATTTTACTTCTACAGTCATTATCAATTTCTGACTTGTTATATTAGTTATATCCATATGTTATCTTCGCTTGGGAGAAATATTACAGGGAGGAAATATGTCTTACATATGTGTTTTTGTATCCCAAACATGCTTAAGGAAGGATTTGATATAGTATATGCTTAATAAGTGTCTATTTAATGAATTGATGTGTGAATAAATGAATGTCACACTTGTAAAAGCCATACAGAAACTAGCATGCTAAACAAGAGATTATTAGTCCCTATCCTTGCCAAAAATATTCATAAGAGGTTTGGGATACAGTTCATACCATACATGTTACTTCATATATTTCACTTTTTTCACTTTTTTCATTTTTATAAATGTTTACAATTTAAAGCTGTGTGAATGGCCCTCCATGGCAAAGAAGCATTGGAAATATAAAAGAGGCATTGTTTGGATCACAAAATCATTTGTGAATTATAAGCCACCTTAGTTGTCACATGCAATACATTTACTGAGCTGCAACCATTTAATCTATGCTGAAAAGTCGTAAATTCAGATAGAGGCCATGTTGTGGAGGACTCTGAATGATGGGTACAAAAAGAGTTTTTAGAGCTTAGCATGGTGCTGTTAGGTTATAATTGGTTACAATCCAATTTTATAGGTAAAGAAATTGAAGTCTAATCACACAGAGCCCAAATTTGAATCCTGATCTAATTTAGCACCTGGCTTATAGTCACTGAGCAATAATGTCCTCTCTTAATGTTAGCTTCCCGCTGAATAGGTGGATCTTATGTATGTATGTGTGTATGTATATATTTTTAAGATTTTATTTTTAAGCCATCTCTATACCCAACATGGGCCTCAAACTCACATCCCCAAGATCAAGAGCCAGGTGCCCCTGAGATGCCCATTTCTATTCAACATAAGTCATTTTGCTTTGCTGCATGGTATATACCACAAGTCATTGCCAGCTTTAAAAACAAACACAAAATTATCTCTTTTGAATGAATGGCTTACTAATTTGAGACGTTAAGCTAAATGTTTCCCTTTAACATATTTACTTCTTTTAACAACCCTATTGAGATAATACCATTTACTCATACTCCAGATAGGGAAACTGATACAGAGAAACTTTAAGTAATATAATCAAGCTCATAGAACAGGAAATGGAATGTGAACTAAGTCTCTCTTATTCCTAAATCAAAGTTCTTAACTCTCTTATTTAATTGCCTTTATTTCTTTTTACTAATCTTTAAATATGACTTTCTTTTCTTAAAAAGAAAATTGGATTATTGAAACATTCACTGTTTAGAATATTTATCTTAGCATTGCAAATATTTCACCCTATACTTGGAAGGAATCTAGAAGATAGGAAATGATCATGGGTATGGGTATGGAGACAGGCTCATCTCACCTGGCCTGACTAAGTCGTTTACATTTTTCAGAGAGCCCCTCTCCAAGCCCAGTCCTAAAATGACAGTGAACCTTGATCTTTAATGGACAGAAGATTCAGAGGTCCCAGGGCCTTTTAGATAAACAGAACATATGTCAGGGAAGCAGCCAGTACCCTTAACGAATTGGCTGGCTTGCCTCTCATCCTAGATCCGTGACTTTCAGCTGCTAAACGTAATATGGGAAACAAGTCAATATTTTCCAGCATGCTGAGTCCATTTCCTCCCCCCAATATTTTCAAGCACAAGACAGGTGCAGAAATCATTTCAGCCACCACTGGAGGGGTGCACAGCAGCTGTCACACAGCCACACAGCAGCAGAAGTCTTTGCTAAGATTCAGAATGAAAAGAATATGCATTGTAATTGAAACTATGGAGGAGACAAAGCCTCCCAGATGCACACAAGAGTACCGAAGGTTTGAAAAGGGACATATGCCACTTTTATACAAAAGCTAAGAGAAAGTACCTTTCAACAGCTCAGGAGGAGATATAATCAAGTCTTCAGAGAGAAAAGACATAAGCAACACTTCTGTAGCATTCAGGAAGTAAATCTTTTGAAAGCTACAAGGGAGCCATAAAAATGTTTCAGGGTGTGCCCTTTTGTTTTCCATTTGATGACAAGGTCCAGAGAGGTTAATACTTGTCCAGGATGAGTGAGCAAAGCTTTGGTGGTCGGAGGCCTTAAAGCCAAATTCATGATTTCTTCATTTCTTCTACTCTACCCTGCTGCCTCTAATCTGTTTTGTTTTGCCTTGTTTAGTTTTAGTTTCTTGCTTGTTTTGTTCATTTTAAGAGGGTTACTTATTGAAAGACAAGTATGACCTAACACCAATACAAGAGGAATCTCTTCTAATACAGAGAGTTTTATATACTATCTCTCTCCTGGCCAAGGCATTTAGTTGCTCCCATAGCTAAAACAGAAATGAGTTATTAACAGTCAGAAGTTCATGGCAAGGAAATAAACTGAAACAGGCATATTCCTCTGGGTTGTGGCTGAGCTCAGCTCTACAATTCTGAAAGGACACTTCTTTTTCTTTATTAAATCTCAGAGTCTCCTCTGGTTTAGATATGAATTGCCAAATCACTATTCTCTGTTTTAAAGATCAGTTTATACACAGGTCATAAAAGATTTATGTATTCATCAAACCAAACCTGCATTCATTCAGTACCTGTTTTATGCCAGACTAGATGTTGGTGATACCAAGGTTAAACGTCTGATATATAACACTGCCATTTTACAATAATGGAAAAGTGACATTCTGCTCTGTAGTACAAGTACTCTCAGCAGTGGTGAAGCACTCACCAGCAATCAATTAGTAAATATTTATGGAATAGCTTCTCATAAAAAGACTCACAATAGGTACTGAAGGAAGGTACTAAAACATAAGCCTCAAGTCAAATGGAGAAGATAAATGCATTCATGTGAAATAATGTAAAAACAAAACCATATTTTAACCATAATCATATTTTAACCATTTAATCATAAGTAGAGGAAAACATGGAGGGTTTCTTTAAGTAGATGTTTTGAAAAATGAATAGATGGACAAAATGAATGGAGTGAAGAGAGACCAGTTTAGAAGGAGAAAATGAAGGAAAGTAGATACAAGTAAGGAGATTTGCAGAACGTTATATTTTACAGCATTAGCTTGATTAATTGAAGTGGTTTAATTCAAGTATTATAATGGGAAAGAAGTAATTGCGCGTGTGTGTGTGTGTGTGTGTGTGGTGAATTACTGCTTATACATTAGGCCATAATGAATGGATAAGTCGATTTTAATTCTTTTTTCTGAATGTTTATTTTTTGAGAGAAAGAGATAGAGTGTGAGTGGAGGAGGGGCAGAGAGAGAGGGAGACACAAAATCTGAAGCAGGCTTCAGGCTCTGAGCTGTTAGCACAGAGCCTGACATGGGGCTCGAGCATGTGAACTGTGAGATTATGACCTGAGCTGAAGTTGCACACTTAACTGACTGAGCCACCCAGGTTCCCCAAGTCAGTTTTAATTCTAAGTTGATATTGCCACAGTCAAATGAATTCAGGATCCCCTACAAATCCATTTTCACTTATAATCTGAATAGTAATCACTGTAGGTATTTCTATTCTTTAAGCCAGGGATACTTCTGCTCCATCAATGCTTCTATGCCACTAGTTGCTAAATATTTAAAAATTGGCTTGGCTAGGCACCTGGGTGTCTCGGTAAGTTGAGAGACCGACTTCAGCTCAGGTCAAAATCTCACAGTCTGTGAGTTCAAGCCCCTCGTCAGGATCTGGGCTGACAGACTGGAGCCGGCTTTGGATCCTGTGTCTCCCTCTCTCTCTGTCCCTCCCCTGTTCACACTCTGTCTCTCTGTCTCTCTCTCTCTCAAAATTAAATAAACATTAAAAAAAATTGAAAACAATTGGCTTGGCTTATAAGTGATTGTGTGATTTTAACAATTTTCAGGAAAGCCTGATACAAAAACAAGCTCTTTCCCAGTTAGCGAACAGAGGAGTTAGCCTGCAGAGGTGTGAGACAGACATTCAGAATACAGAGTATCCCTTGAAATACTTCTACAGAAAAACTGTAAGCAGTTTTTTGCAAGTCTGGAACCGCGAATATGATTCCCACTTAATTTCTTTACCATTTGCTGGAGAAAATAAGGCCCACTGAGAAACAACGCCAAGTGTGCAAAGAAACCAATCAGCAAAACCTAATGGAAGTTCCTATTCATGCCTGTTTTTAGTCATCTTAAATACAAACCTGATTCAGTATATCTCCCTGAGGTACTAATAACCTAATTCTCACAAGATCTTTCTTACTTTTCTGTCAGCAACACACAAATCAATCTAGAACATAATTTCTGATATCACAAGAAGTAACTTTTTTGTTTTGTTTTGTTTTGTTGAATGACTAGGGGAGAGGCACAGGGGAAGGGAAAGAGAGAATCTTAAGCAGGCTTCACACCCAGTGTGGAGCCCAATGCAGGATTCGATCTCATGACAGACCATGAGCTCATGACCTGAGCTGAAATCAAGAGCGGAAGCTCAACCAATTGAATCAGGTGTGCTCAGGTGTCTTAGGAAGTGACTGTTACGAAGATGGAGATCATTAATTGTCTTTGTGCTCCTGCTAACAATCCAAGTTATTAAACATAAAAAACTTCCTTACATAGTGCTCATTGCCAATCATCTGAAATGAGAGAGTCAAAATGAATACATGAATCAAGGTTTATTTCAAAATTTCCATAGTTTGATCAAATGCTGATGATTGCATTATATATGTGTGTATATATATGTATATTCTTCTGTACTTTCCCAACAAAGAGTAAGTCATACCATTATGTCCTTCCAGAATGACTCCTTCCCTAAAACAGTCTTCCTGGAACACCGCGGTTAGTTATGACTCACAGATTTTAAAAAAAAAAAACATAGATACAAATCAAAGATATGTTACCTCATATAAATAATAAAATAAATAAAAATACTGTTCACAGAATATTGCCTGTTTCCTACATAATAATTTCATCTTTGAAACTTCAAATAAGTAGCATCTAAATTATATTTCTGGAATGTTTTATGATAAGTGATATTGTCCTCCTAACATAATATTAAACTACATAAGTTTTACTTTTTTAAGTTAGCCAAAGGTGTTTGTAGCCTTTGATTAATATAATTATTAAGAGCACAGGATCCACAGACAGATTCATGGGTTCGTATCTCAACCAGAAGAGCTGTGTGACCTTGGATAAATAACTTAACTCTTCTGAGAGTCTATCTTTTCAGTGATAAAATCAAGATAATTATGCAACCCACTTCAGAAGGTTGTTAAAAATATCACAGAAGTGGGGCGCCTGGGTGGCTTAGTCGGTTAAGCGTCCGACTTTTGCTTAGGTCATGATCTCGCGGTTCGTGGGTTCGAGCCCCGCGTCGGGCTCTGTGCTGACTGCCAGCTCAGACCCTGGAGCCTGTTTCAGTCTGTGACTCCCTCTCTCTCTGACCCTCCCCTGCTCACGCTGTCTCTCTCTCTCTCCTAGAAATTAAAAAAAATATATATCACAGAAGTTTACAGATATACAGTGGTTATAACAAAACTGGCACATAGTAACTGCTTATAATTTATTAGCTGTTGTTTCCATTTCGCATATATACATCATAATTCCTAATTTAAGAGCTATTCGAGAATCTCTGCTATGCAATAATCTAAACATAAAAATAAGTAAGTTATCAGCATTAAATTTAAAACACATGGATTTTTCATAGTAGATTTCATTTTATGAACTGGACATAACTATATATTGTTTGACATACAGACAAATATTATTTTGTAAATAATATATTTGCATTTTATTTTGCATTTGACTTAAGTATAGATAAACTAATATTAAATTTAAGATTGCTGCATCATGAGCTCCTTTTGCAGGGAGTGACTAACAAGGGAGAAAATAATATAGGAAAAGCAAAATAACGTGACAATGTTTAGTAGCAAGGCTGCCATGTACAAGAGAACAGGTTGTGCACTGTATGGGCCCACAAAGCATCACTCATATACACTGCAGTTTTAATGCTGACCCCTTAGAGCAAACTATGTGCTCTGGCTATGGCCAAAGGGTAAGTATAAATACATAAACTGTGCTTCATTTAAAATTATGTCAAATTGCCACCAGAAGGAGAAATTTGGATTATTATCGTAATGTGCATACTTAGCACTTATCACTTGTGTTTTCTTGGCCTCATTAGTTAACTTTTCTGAATCTGTTTTCTCAAAGGCCCTCTTTCCTGTTGAGTGGGGACAAAAGAATTCTTTCACAAAGATTCTACTATATATCCCATAGCAATTTACTATGTTTTAACAAACCTAAAAAGTGTTGACCAATTTCCTGAGAAACAATCACAGCTCAGATAGACCTGATATATCAGATTCAACTGCTACTTTTTGTTTTGCTTTTTAATTTTTCAATTGTTCAATTGGCCTCTCACACAGGGATGATTATTAAAGGCCTTTAGTTAAGAGTAGAGAAGCTGCTGGACTAGAATTCAGTAGCCATGCCTTCTAGCCTAAGCCCTGTCATTGCCTTACAACATATTTATGTACAGTTTTCTTGTATACAAAATGGAAGTAAAAGACTCTGATATCAATTAGGAAAAGTATTAAGATAATAGTTGTAAATGTGCTTTGGAAAAAATTGGAGCACATTAATATATACTGTATTATAAGTCTAGATATTTCTCATCATATAATACATGGTAAACAAAAATAAATAAATAAACAGACTCCTACTAACGTCTAAAGAGAAATGCTTTCTAGGTGACTTTGATCTTTTGTGATCTTTCTCTGAGTGTTCTTTCTATGAATAGATCAATTTTTATCCTGAGTCATGTACTATGGAAGCAGGAAAACAAGTGTTATATACATAAATCATCAATAGAGAATAAGAAAAAAATAATGATTACTTTTTGAGGCATTGTAACATGTCTCTAAATAACTTGTTGATCACTGATTATTCACTATGTGTCAAACCCAGTAAATCCTATTAAGATCCATCCTATCCTTTTCTCAGAATCACCCTATAATGTAGGCAGTAAGACAGTCTCTATTTTCCAGATGAAGATGCCAACTTATCTTCATTAACTTTACTGTTAATCATTTTGCATAAGGCCATGTACCTAGGGAGTTGAGGGAATCAGGATTTAGGCACCTCTGTTTGACTCCAAAGCCCATATTCATTCCAGGCTTCCTCATTGCCTCTCATAACGCTTGATACAGAGTCGACACTTAATAAATATTGACAAATGAATGAATGGCTAGATGGATAAATTAATGGATAGATGAATATACACATGGATAAACAGAGTCATGCATGCCAATTGACTAATCTCTGGAAACCATAGTCTATAAGGGCAAGACTTGGGCAGCCTAGCTGGGTTCTGTCACAAGTTGTTTAGTTTCTATTGTTCTTCCTCTTCTGCAGTTTGAAAACCCAAGGTTGTAAGAATTTCTTAGCTGCTGATATGAGCATTTCCTGTCCTTCTACTCTTTCTGCTGACACAGAGGACGAAGGATCTCAAATTCTTGGAATTATTTGTGCCTCATTTCTGACATCTGACTAGAGGGCTGCTCTCTAGCAAACTAGAACATGGCATTTTGCTATTTGTTCAGTGGCTTTGCTAATTCCGGTAATGGGGCAGTACCCATGAGAAGAGAAAGGGGTTCTCAGTTCTAATTCTGAGAGCATCTGAGAAAATTTTGCAGAAGCTGCCAAAAATAGAAAGAACACTGTGTGTGACTAGAGCCTAACATTTGGTTTTGCGTCTAGTATCATGTGTGAAGATTGAAAAAAGGAGAAAGGAGGAAAATAAATGTTCTATTTAGACCGACTGATTTATTTGAAACAGGTAGATTCAGCAACTTAGCCTTTATTGGTTAACAAACCATAGATCTTTTTTTCTCCACCTGCTTTCTTGTAAGAAAAACTGTGCCTCAAGGTTATTTAGAAAAGCTTCTGAAAGCTATTAATAGAAGGCAGATTTAAACCCAGTCTCTAAAAGGCTTAACTTTGTATACGATAGTTCTGCCCTTGTAGAAAAATAAAAAAGCTTTCAGAAAAAAAAATAGCATATAGCTCAGATTATTAGCTATCTCTTTGTCACAAATGTGCAGCTGGGTTCAGAATTTGCATGTTTCCCAGGCAAAAGAATTCAATAAGCAAGTAAGCGAATCCTGCCATTTTATTAAATACTTTCAGAAAACAAAAGCAAAGCAAGCTTTCACTCAGCCAGAACCAGAACATAATCCCCAGAGCCAATAACACATGTTAGAATTCCAGCACCAGAGCCAAATTTGACAAAGGAACCCTCTCTATCCTACTACCCCTGGGGCAAACTACCCTAATTGTGATTCTCACACTCTTCCGTTTTGAGATCCTCCCAACATGGGTGCTCAAGCAAGGGAGAAGGGAATGAAAATAAGGAGAACTAAGATTTGAGGCTTAAAATGCACTTTCAAGATATGTAAGTAAAGAAGTGGGAGGCTCCTGAAAGTGCCCTGAATAGGCCGGATATCTTTAACTGGCCCTATTAATTATGATTCTCTTTGGAGGTAGAAAGAGAGAGTGAAAATGAATTATCTCCTCCCTACAGCCTTTCAACAGGCCCTTCTCTCTTAATTACACACAGCACTACTGCACAGGCCCTGCTGAGAACTGGTATCCACAGGATAGATGTTGAAAAAATCATAATTGCCATGTTGGGCCTTCTGCTATTACATCCACAGGCTCAGGGCAAAGCCTTACAGCAGAAGTCAGCTCAGTGTCCTAATGCTTCGGATCCATCTTTCTGACAACCTTTTATTCTTTTCTAAACTTCTTCCTCTTTATAGAATTTCATACCTCCAAATCTTCAGTGATAATGGTGACATTCTCAGAGAAAAGTTCCAGAGCATCCAGTGGCTGCCTGGATTGATACTTGAGGAACTCTTTGAGCTGGAAGCCAAGAAAGGATTTCTATTTATATTCCTGTTTCAATCTTCATGCTCAATGGAGATAATGAAATCTTTCTTACACTCATTTATTTTGTTAAGAGCAGTCAGGATTATCATCCTTTCCACTTTCATGGCAATTGAGTCAAGAGAACAAAAAGCACAAAAAGATTGAGAGTACAGTCTCCTGCGTTCTAAGGGCTCTACCCGTGGTTAATTGCAAAAACTAAGGAAAGAACTTAACTTCCCTGGATCATCTAGAAAATGAAGTGATTAAAATAGAGGATTTCTACAGGTAGTTCCAGGTTTAATTTTCTATGACCTTACTTGTCCCAATGCCCTCCCTCTTCTACTCTTAGTGTAATTGAACTTGTTTCTCCCTCATTGTAACCTCCAATATCTTGAACTCTTCCTAATTACTCAGCCCATTTTTTTCTAGATTCACTTTTCTTTCTATCCAACCTGAAACTCAAGAGTAAGATGCTTTGCTGATATTCACAAACTGCTATCTTTTTTAGCCTTGTTGTTTACCAAAGCCATTTGGCAAGACCCCAGTCTTGGATAAACTTTCCACATCTACACTCCTATGTCCAGGTTTCCAAGGATGAGGCAGCATCATTTCAAGGCTAGTCTATGTTGAGTTTATGATTATTTGCTTTCCTGAGTCTCATCAAGCAAGGTATATCAGCTTTATGAGTTGACCCTCTTAGCTATGTGGAAAGCTTTTTCTTCACCTCTAACAGACTCCTTAAATATATTTCTTGTCCTCTTCAAGCTCACAGCCTTCTCTCAGCAGATTACTTTTCAGCAAAGTGATTATAATAAAACCATTTTCACAATGAAAATGTTTAAAGTTTAAAACATAGCAGTACATTTTTAGTTCTATTACATTAACATAAAAAATGATCTCAAATCTTCTGCAAAAATCATGGGGCATTTATGCATTTCTACATCACTTCCAAGTCAGCTCCATTTTGATTTATAAGCTTGACTACAGATCTAGCTGTCAGACCAGATGTTGTATGGAAAATACCAGCTAAATCTGATTGGATTTTTCAGTCTGTCTCATCAAAACCCTACAGCAAAACAGAAGTAGTTATGAACTTCAAAAAGTTTTAGGGCATAGCACTAATTGCTAATTGGAATTATCTTTTCTCAGATAATATGTAGCATGAAAGTAAATTTCAATCATTCATAAATGCCTATAAGAAAAAAGAGAGAAATACAAGACACTTAACTGAATCAAAATGTTATAAACATATTCCATCTTTGACATTTTGAAAATTATTAGTAGGTTAATACCCCTTTGCAAGCATCACTTAATAGCACAGGATTCCACACCAAAAATTTAAGGGGAAAATGTGGAATAGAGTCATATAACATCTGTGGTGGATAGAAAAAGTTTTTTTAATTCCCGTTGTGAGTGCCATTAGAAAAGGAGGAGTAGCTTGATTAGGGGCAGTATTGATAAAAGATAGAAGGATAAAGTAAAATCTATAAAAAATCATGGTAGTGATAATAAAACAGAAGTGGTACTCAAGATTTCACCAGTGACAACCAGTTAATCCTAGGGACTCTCAGAAAAATGTTTTCAGTTGCACAAAAAAACCCAAAAAAACAAAAAAAATAGGATAAAAATAAATTTAATCATACTGACATAGTCATCACTATTAAAAACATCTATTTATAATATAGTAATACAGTTGATCCTTGAACAATGTGGGGGTTAGGGCAACTCCCCGCACAGTTGAATATCTGCATATAACTTTGACTACTCAAAAACTTAATTACTGATAGCCTTCTATTGACTGTAAGCCTTATTGATAATATAAAGAGTATATTAACACATATTTTGTATTTTATGTATTATATTCTCACAATAAAGTAAGCTAGAGAAAAGAAAATGTTATTAAGAAAATCATTAAGAAGAGAAAATATACCTATAGTACTATACTGTAAAAAATCCACGTAGGGGCACCTGTGTAGCTCAGTCAGTTAAGCATCCAATTTCAGCTCAGGTCATGATCTCATGGCATATGAGTTCGAGCACCATGTTGGATTCTGTGCTGACAGCAAGGAGCCTGCTTTGGATTCTCTCTCACCTTCTCTCTCTTTCCCTTCCCCACTTGCCTGCTCTCGCTTTCTCACTCTCTCTCTCTCTCTCTCTCTCTCTCTCTCTCTCTCTCTCTCAAAATAAATAGGAAAAAAATCCATGTATAAGTGGACCCAAGCAGTACAACCTGTTTTGTTCAGGGTCAACTGTCTATGTGCTACTTTAGGAAATGTTCAATAGCAAGATCTGCCAAAAGATCTGATAACTGATATCAGTTCAAAAAACAATGAACATAAAAACTTTCTTTAAAGTTACCTGCAATAACTGTAGTATGTTATGACAATATTGGTGATTTTTATTGTTGTCCATAATCTCTGATCTCCAATTCATCTCATTATCTCTCTTTAAGTCACCCCAAAGTTTTTTCATCCCCAAATTCCTGAAACTGCTTGACTTAAAGTAATCAGTGAACTCTACATCATGAAGTCTAATGTCAGCTCCCAAACCTCATCCTACTTGACCTATCAGCAGCATTTGACACAGTTAATCATTTCTTTCTCCTTGACCTATACTTTTATTAAATTCAAAGACACAACTCACTGCTGATTTTCTTCCTATCTCCCTGGCTTCTCCCGTGAAGTTTCTTTGGTTTGTTCCTTTTCATCTTACCAACTTCTTAATGTTGTAGTGTCCTAGAAATGAGTCCTTGAATCTCTTCTGTGTCTAAATTTATTTAATGATTTCATTAACACTACCATGCAGACATGTACAGATGACTCCAAATTTATATCCATAGTCTAAACCTCTCCCTGAATTCTAGACTCATATATCCAGTTGTCTACTCAATGTTACCTCTTAAGGGAGTAATAGAATTCATGATCCTGATCTCCACCTCTCTCCCACACACCCCACTAAACCTATTGATCTTATAATACTCTCAAACCAGTTAATGACATCCTCAGGCCCAAGTCTTTGGAGTCATTCTTGATGCTTATCCTTCTCTCTCATTAGACTAAATATAACCAGAATCTGGCATCTTCTTAACAACTCCACTACTGCCACTCCAGTTCAAGCCACCAACATCCTGGCCCAGTTTATTATAGTATCACCTAATTGGCTTCCACCCTCATCTTATCTCAAAATGTCAGCTAGACTGATCTTTCAAAACATAACATGTCACTTTTCTGCTCAAAATCCTCTAATGGCTTCCCTACTTCCCTAAATATGAAAGGCAAAGTCATTACAATGGCCTCAAGGCCTTACAGAATCTGATATAGATTTGACTGACCTAATCACCCATACTTTCTCCCTGACTCATTACAAGCAAACACCTTCAAGTCCTGTTATTTTCTGTTCCTTCTGCCTGAGATAATCATCCCCCTAGTGTCTACATGACTTACTTCCTTATCTCGCCTAAGTCTTTATTCAAATGAACTCTTTCATGATCCCCACTGCTTAAAATGGTTTTATTTTTCACTTTGTTTTATTGCTCTCCAGAGCAATTATCAGCATATGACATAATATATACTTTCTTAATTTGTTTATATCATCCCTCCTAAGGCATCCCATAAAGACAGAGATTTTTGTCTGTCAGACTAAAAGACAAATCCCCAGTGCCTAACATAAAGCATGCATTCAGTAAAAAGTTGTTGAATAAATGAATGAATGAAGAGGTTCTTTGGAATCTTATGTTCTGTGAAGTCTAGCACTTTTATCCATTGCAGTATCATTCTACTTGCCAAAATCATACCCTGTAAATGAACCTAGATTCTCTGAAACATGATGCTTGGAATGAAACATAGCTAGTGTTTGGTATTTGCTATAGAAATATTGTAAGCACTGACTATCAGCATGGAACAGAGCATGATGGCCACATAGAACAGTACATTCACAAAAGAATGCTGCATGATATCATAGAACAGGAGTTTGAGACAAAAAGACCTAGCTTTGAACTCTGCTTCTTCCATTTGTGAGCTGGATGATGTTAATATAAGAAGTGAATAAGAAATCATTTACTTCTCTAATACTTAGTTATTTGCCTGTAATATGGAAGATGTCATTAATGTATATTAAATAAAATTATAAGTGCAAAATTCTTGGCCACTTGAAAAAGATGTTCCTCACTCCAGTCCTCCTACTTCCCAAGTAGAAGTGAGAAAATATGAGTGTATTTAAAGATGTTCAAAGAACTGTGAGAACACTTTAGGTGATGGTTAAGGTGGAGAGGCATACTGAGTTCACCTTAACCCTGACAGTTCCCACCAAGATGGTAGTAAGATACTTTTTCAGGGTATTTAGTGGGAACCCTGATAGTTCCCACCAAGATGGTAGTTAGATACTTTTTCTGGGTAAAGTATAGATGGTGTCTAGAAAGCAGATCTAAAAATAGGATGCCAAGACTCTATCCATGAGGAAGAGCAGGGTGAAATGGTATCATGTGAGAAGCTAAGTGGCAAAGGAAAAAGGCAAATCTGAGCAGAATTTGTGCTAGAAAGCAAAGTTGCCCCATTATCGAGGATTTATTGTCCAAGAGTCTTTATCTGTACGTAAACATCTAATTTCATCCATAACAATTTCATAGGAAAACCTCTGTTAGTCTGTTTTTGGAATCAGTGAAAAGATTCTTCTCAGATATAAATAGATATGAAAATTCTACAATGAAGAAGAAGAGATATTTTGTTCTATATTCAATCTAGATACCTCAGTGCTGAGGAAAAAATAAGTAGAAGCAATGGGTTTTTCACTTATCACTATACATTGCTTCTCACACTTTAAAAATTTTATATTTAGAAAAATGACACAAAGATGCTGTCTTGGGAGAAGGCAAGGAAATAGATAAAATGGTCATTAGCTGATAGCAATTATAAATATTCATGAATTAGGGCCTAGGATTCCTATTTCCTGGAAAGCATGCCTAGCCTGGGAGCAGCCTAACTGTGGACTGAAGATGCTTCTTAGAGAACTTCCATCATTGCACTTATGTAGTAAGTGTATGTGTCAGGTGAGTCTTGATTCACTTCAGAAAAGCTGTCATCTTTGATGACCATCACAGGACAATCACCAATTGTCCTGCTGCCTGTACTTGGTCTTCCCTTATAAAAGTCCACAATCCCTTCCTAAAACTGTTAAGGTGGCATAAGAGTAGGAGGAAGGGATGAAGACAGAAAGCTGATGAGGTACAGACCATATGCCCAAACTGGCTCTGTGATCACTAGGCTTTACCCTTGACAGATCAGTCAAGCTTCAAATCAAACCTCAGAGTTAAACCCTGCCTATTGTAAAACTGTGCTTAGAAATACATTTAGGGGCACCTGGGTGGCTCAGATAGTTGAGATTCTGACTTCAGCTCAGGTCATGATCTGGTGGTTCATGAGTTCAAGCCCCAAATCAGGCTCTCTGCTGTCAGCGTGGAGCCCCCTTCAGATCTTCTGTCCCCTCGTCTCTCTGCCCCTCCCCTGCATTCATGCATGCATGCTCTCTCTCTCTCAAAAATAAACATCTAAAAACATTCTTAATTATAAAAAAAAGAAATACATTTAATAGAAAACTGCATTCTCAGATGATAGAAAACTTAAAGCTAGTAAAAATTAATAAAGCAAGATAAATTCTACAATAAGATCATCACATTTTACCTCTTCGATTAAAACATACAAGAAAATGTTTCTTTCCTCAAATTTCCTGCTCTGCTGGTCACCATTTTGTGAATGTCAACTGTGGATCAGGCTGCATTCTTTGTCCCATGACAGAGAAGTGGCTAGAAATTATGGGTGGAGTTAGGCAGTCCCCTGGATTTAGGCACTAGTTTCCTCTGGGTTGTGTTCAAAAACTGTTTTCTGTATAATGAAGCCAAACTACACATTTCCCAGGGAAGCATTACAGCTCCTCAAATCTCTAATTGACTTCCATGTAGAAAGAACGATTACTGGTTGTCCTTCCAAAGCAGAATTATAACAAATTCCTTCACAAAATTAATTATCTCTCTTTCATATTCTCTCTTCCTGACTCTGTCAATGGATGTGTATGTTTCAAAGAACACATGATATAGGAGAGTTGAACAGTACTTACAGCTTCCACATCTCTTCTTTCTATGTTAAATGCAAGTATTAATTACAAGAAGTATGCCTTCTTATAGTTATAAAATAACTTTAGAAGAGATATATCCCCTTTGGCAGTTTCCAAAACTTGTGGGTTGCTCTGCAGGCACTACATAAATCTAGGCAGTGGCATGAACTTAGCATAGCTCAGTACAGTAAAACCAGTATATAGCGGTGTGGTTAGAACTCATGATTTGAGTCCCTAGTCTCCAGAATTTTGACAAATTACTTAAGGTGCTTATATCTTAGTTTCTTCATTTGTAAAATTGGTACAATAATAGTTCTTATTTCTTAGTGCTATTGTGAGAAATAGTGAAGCATCTGGTACATAGTAAAATTTCAATAAGTGATTGGCATTAGTAAAAAAAATTATTATATTCCAAACTATTTAAAGGTTGCCTGTTTCCAATCAGAATTTAGAAGATAAAGTTCCTTTAATATCATATTTTTGGCTGTAAATTAACCTATTAGAGAAAGTCTTACTCCTATTTCTGATGTATAAAGATTTACCATCATATAACTGATCCTTAAAGATGCTGTGTATAATGCCATACAGAATAAATTTATTTGGACTTTATTATTGAAAAAATAATGTCATATAATAATTTGTTGTTCTAAAGAATCAGCATGCAACTTGACTAACTCAACCATGCAAAATGGTTTTGTAAAGGGAATTTTCAGATTATACAAAGAAATAACTAAAATAAGCTACCAGACTCAAAGCACTTTAATGTAGCCAACTGTGGGTCACTTTTAATATTATAAATCTAATGGAACATATACTTGATTTTCAGGGGAAAAAAACCAAGAGCAACAACAACAAAAAATGGCCCTTCCCTAGCCACTAGCATAAGAATAAAACCATAACAAATTCAACATAATCATTGACTGGGGAGCCATGTACTTACAACAAGCTAGTAGAAAAAACAATATAAATCAATGTACACTCAGACTTTCACATCTCTGCATTATCCCACACAGAACTCGTAGTTCTTTTAAGACATGCTTAGCAACTTTTTCTGTGATTTCCTTAATTAATACCCTATTTCCAACTCAAAAGAAAATGGGATAAGGGGAATAGGGACAAGGTGGTCTATATTACTTTATGTATCTTCTTGCAATTTTTGAAATATAAGCTCCAACAGCAATAAGAAACATTACATATAACATTGAAACTGGTACTGTTTATTATCATCATGCAATTATTAACACTTCATTAGAAGTATTGCTAGTTGATGTAATGAACAATAGGGATAGTAAACAACAATGGGGTGATAAAATAGATTGCTTTTTCTGAAAATGCAAGCTTTTTATTCATGTGTACATATACATAGATACATAAATACATTAGCCTTGACATGAGCCATGACCTTCCACTTGTTAACAATTAAAATATTGTCTATCATATAAGATCAGATCCTCCATCAGTGTGAATATTTGTATATGTATGTATGTATGTATAAATGTGTTTTGGTATGTATGTATCTTTGTGTGTGTATAGCATTTGTATAAATTACAATAAATAAACAAACTACCCCATCTGGCTAGATGAATTAGAAGATGCAGCCTTATCCTCAGCACTGCAGAATTTTGCTCACTCTTTGCATCTCTGCCTTCCACACAACTTTGAGCGTTATGTGAATATAGCCATACGTGAAACAGAACTTTCAGGACAGTCCATTAAAAATCACTTTCCCAGACAAGTAAGAACTGATGATTTTGTAATAATAAAACAAAGAATCTAAGAATGAAGTCTTCAGAATATTCTGAGTTGAACAATAAGCTGAGATGAATGTACCAGTGAAAAAGAATAAACTAATCTCTTTAGTAGACTTGAATTAACTCTTTAGTAGATTTTACATAACATTCTCAAACAGTACCGTTTAAGGAATATTAAATATAAATTGTGATTAGGGTGGAATATACACCCCTTAAATAGCTCAAGTCAATAAAAATGAATAGTTCATAGATTCATAAAGGGGAAGAAATTGTTGTACTACTAAATTATAATCAAACTATGATTCAATGTATTTCCACTATTTAAGAATGCTATCTGATAGGGGCGACTGGGTGTCTCAGTCAGTTAAGTGTCCAACTTCGGCTTAGGTCATGATCTTGGAATTTGTGGGTTCATATCCCACATCAGGCTCTGTGCTGACAGCTTAGAGTCTGAAACCTGCTTCAGATTCTGTGTCTCCCTCTCTCTTTCTGCTTCTCCCCTGCTTGTACTCTGTCTCTCTCTCTCTCAAAAATAAAACATTTAAAAATTATAAAACATTTTAAAAAAGAATGCTATTGGATAAACATATTTTTTAATAGCTACAGAATTGTTTTTGCACTTTTTATATAAAAAGGACAAGACTATACTAAGGAAACTTACACCCTGAGCATCAAGTTACGACTTAGGGGCAGTTCTTTGCCTCATGACTGCTGAGGCTGAAAGAGCCAATCTGTTCCCAGAAAAACATGCCAATAACACCTACAGGATTTATTGGAATTATTCACCATCACAGCACCATCTCCACTGCCATCAAATAAGATTAGTGTGTCATAGGTACAGATTCTGCTATAGTTTTAAAAATTTCAATCTGTTTGCAAAACAAAACAAAGAATCAGTCTGGTTCTAGACCATAGTAAATAAGAAATATCTAGGACTGTTTTAGAGAGTATATCTGAATAAGTATGATAAAAGTATCTAATATATACATGTTAGTTTTCCAGTAAGGGAAAAGATTTAAAAAATTAATTCAAGCTATAGAAAATCCATTTACATAGCCTTATTAACTGTATTGTATTTTGGAAGGAAAAAATGAATAAATTGGATATAAACAATGTTAATAAATCTGAAAGTTAAGTTGATTAAAAAGATTAGATCCAAGAGTTTCCATCAAACAGAACAATTGTCTAGCCAGTGCCATGGACAGTATATAACACAGAAAAGCCACTCAATTTATGTAAAGAAGAATAAATATTGAACTTGAGTATGCACCACCATATTGAGTCCAAACGTATACTTTTAATGTAGTATTTCCTTTAAAATAATATCTATTGCTCTATTTTCTGATTGCAAAAGCAAAAATGCTCATTGTAAATATTTTTTTAAATATCAGGTATTAAGAAGAAAATATAAATGTATATCAATAGAAAAAAAACACCAGCAAGCGTTCTTTTATCCATGCCCAGGCATTATTTGTATGTACATACCTGAAATCACACTGTATATCAATTTTATGTCTCCTTTTTATGACTTATTACTACATTATAAGCATTTCCCACATCATTAAAACTTCTTAAAAAACATGAGCTTTAATGGCTTCATATTATTCCAGAAAATGCAATAACTGAATTATTATGCTATTGATGTACATATGAATATGTATATAATCAAAATACTGGGCAGAAATTTTCAGCTGGCTCTGTCCATAAAACCTAGATTGTATCTTTGATTATTTCCTTAGGATACGTTTCTATATGCCAAATTGCTATACCAAAGAGATATATTTAGCATTTTTATCCATAGTACCACATTGTTTTCCTGATAATTTGTATTATAACTGCTTCTAGAAGATATGAAAGGGGATTTCATCACACTTGCAAGGTAGACAGTTTAAGATAGCTTTTACAATTTGATAGATCAAAATTGATACAATCAAAATTTGCTGATGAGATTGTACATATCTCAACATATACTCAACATAGCCAATAAAGGCTACTTGTATTTCTTTTTGCATGAAATATTAGTCTCACATCAGAGGATAAAACTACCTCTTAAAGTAGTACTCATAAGGTTTCAAGACCCTGGATATCCTCAATATTTCCATATCATGAATAGCATCATGACTGCTCTGTAACTCCTATCAGAAATACTTTTTGAAACTACATAAAAGGTTCTGAATCTTAGAGTTACTATATAAACATGAAAGTAACACTAGTGACCTACATCAATGATTTCTCAGGCAGAGGACAGCTACCATATGTTTGCACATATAGGAGGATTGGGAGAAACTTAACAGAGGACCATGGGGGAGAAGAAGGGGGGAAAACAGTGGGGGAGAGGGAGGGAGGCAAACCATGAGAGACTCTTGAATGCTGAGAACAAACTGAGGGCAGATGGGGGTGGGGGGAGGGCAAGGGGGGTGATGAGCATGGAGGAGGGCACTTGTGGGGATGAGCACTGGGTGTTATATGGAAACCAACTTGACAATAAACTATTAAAAAAAAGAATTAATAGGATAAATAAAATTACCAAATATAGAAAAAAAAAGATTTCTCCCACAACACAATTATTACAAAGTACTTTGAGAGTAGAACTGATTGGGAGTCAAGGCTAGTTCCAGACAATTAATGAGTTGTAGATATCTAAACAACTCCACCAACACTGTAACCTGTAATAAATCTCTAGGCCTCTCATAAACAGACACATCTTTAAGCACACAAACAAGACAGTCATTCTGAATTATATGATATTTAGAAGCTCTGAACTACAGCAGAATCAGATGTGGTAAGAAAGTATTAAATTCAGCATCCACAAAAGTTTACAGTCTGTCAGTCATAAGACTGGCCACTGGGATTTCTTTATAGTTATTCTGTTGTATTTTGTGAATTTATACTTTGGTTTTACAACACCATCTCTTAGAAAGACATCAATTTATTTCCTGCACACATGAATCACTTTCTTTTGTTTATACAGCAGGTATTTAACAATTATTCTTTTCTTCTAGGACATTCATGGTAATATCATATTTCAGTTCAGTGAGGTAAGCAGTAGCCAGAAGCCAACTGGTCTTCCTCGTACCCCACTAAAGGTCTCTATCCTTGAAAAAAATTGTCTTTTAGGTTAATTCTTAGCACCTACCTATTTTCACATTAAGTACTTAATAATGCCAAGAAAATATGTATCAAAGTGGGTAACATAAAAATTTAGAGATGATTATGACTTGAAATATCTATTAAATATAACTAGAAAATCTGTGTCTAGGTAATGACAGTATTTTCACAAATCAAAATGGTATCTTAAGAAGCCAGTCTGTCCTTTCCTTGGCTTCAGGAAGAACTATTTTAAAGGGTAATGAATTAGTGCCTAAATAATTTTTGAATTCTACATGAAAAGAAACAATATAGATGGCATATGTAGCTCTCCATTTTCTGTATCCTCTTGATATTCCTTCATTTTCTCAAGATAATAGAGGTAATATTTCAAAAAGTCTCAGTGTTCAAGCAAGGACATATCCTCACCCAACTGAAATAGAAAGATATTATTTATTTTATTTTTTATGCCAAGATTCCAGTTGTTTCCTTTCCTGTCTTTCTTTTTCCCCTCTTGGAAATTTTCTTTTCTGAATGTTTGCATCACTTGTCTCCTTCTGGCCTTTTCTCCTTTTCCATGGTAACAGAAAAAATTAGTATTTATCAACTTGGGGTATCTTTAATTAAACAGGGCATAGCAAAGAGGCAGACTAGCAAAATAGAAAAAGCACAAGTTTCAGAATAAACATAAAATTGCTTGAATCCCAACTGCACCCCCTATCATCTGTATGGCTTTGTGCTATTTATTCAACTTCTTCAAGATAATAAACAAGGAATATAATTCACTCATCTGCTTAAAAAATGTTTCATGTACAGCACCTAGCCAGTGCTTACAAATAATAAGTGCTCAATCAATAATAACTGTCATCACTATAACTGTTGGTGAAGATCAGATAAGGGTATAAACTACTCCCACTTCACTCAGCTTTTTGGTAAGTCCTGCCAGTCATGAACATCTAACAAAAATACACCCGTCAACATATTGAGTTCGCATGAGGCTATTTTCTTCAATGTTTCTCATTTCTTGGCCAAAATATATGTTTTTATCTACAAGAGAAAACATAATATTTTGCTTTAATGTACCTCAGTATACTTCATTCTGTTAATATTTGTTTCAGGAACTGGAAATTAAATGCGATTATGTTCCTCTATTCAACTTCCAAGACTTTTGAAAACTGTCCTTATTATGTTTGGAACTATGGTCTTTAACAGTCTTTACAATGTCTTGAAACAATTCTTAGAACTTTTATAAACAAATATCAATAATTTCGGGTTTCAGTTAAAATGAAACAATATTGAATAAAGACCATAATGCTTGAGTTTTGATGAAAAAGAATTGGCAATTAGCAGAAAACTCCATGCTGTCCAACCTGCCAGACCTTTCTACATTTTGTTGATATAGTACTAACATTAATATTAGAAGGAGTTCTCAATAATTTGGATTAACAGGTGACAAGAAGAATCTGAATTAAAATGAAAAATAAAGTATGGTTGGAAGAATTAAATTTATGGTAACAAAACTTTTGGCAACTTTCTACATGTAAATTTGCTCTTTAGTAATATTCTCATTTATAATTAGCAGCAGATAATCTATGTTTCTTAAAGTCCTAAAATTCTCCTGTGTAAATTAAATATGGTCCAGAATAATAGTTAGACTCTTAAATTACTTACTTATTACCTTACTTTTAGTCCATTTTATTTAGGTATAATTTTCATCCAACACAGTGCACATCCTTAAAAAGCGTATGGTTTGAATAAATTTCACAATTGTATACACCAGTGTAATGATCACACAACTAAAATATAGAATATTTCTATTACCAAGAAATTTGACCTCTATTCTGCTGCAATCTCCCCACCTCAATGCCAGGCAACCATTAATCTGTTTCTAGACCTTATATTAACTTTTCCTGCTTTTGAATTTGTGTAAATATAATCATTCAACATACTATTTTGTGTTTGGTTTCTTTTAGTCAATACAATTTTAGGCCTTTCATCCCAAAACTAACCAGCTCCAAGATCAGATATGTTCAAGGTGGGAGGCCCAGTCCTGATTCAGAGCTTGTGGTGACCTAGGCTGGCCTTAAGTTGTTCCTTAAGAAGCAAAGAGTATTAGAAAGAACTGCTAATTACCAATTTAATAATTTTAATTGCTAAATAATACTCCATCATATATTCATATACAGCACACTTGTTTGTGCATTCATTTGTTGGTAGGCATTTAAATTGTTTCCAGTTTTTTTACTACTATGAATTAAGCTGCTCTACAAGTGTACAAGTCTTCCATAAACATGTTTTTATTTTTCTTGAGTAAATATTTTGGATTGTAATTGCTAGTTCATAGAGTAGGTATATATTTTTCTCTTTAAAGAATCTTCCAAATTATTTTCCAATGTGATTGTACCATTTTATATTCGCATCAGTAATGCATGCATAAGAGTTTCTAATGCAAATGGTTCACAACACTTACAACACTTAATATTTTAGTTTTTGTTTTTGTTTTATTTTAGTTATCCTAGTGGGTGTGTTATGGTATCTCATGGTTTTAATTTGGATTTCCCTGATAATCAATGATATTAAGCACCTTTTCATGTGCTTATCAATCATTTACATAATTTTTATTTTAAAAAAGGAAGTAAAAGAAAGAAAAGAGGGGTACCTGGTTGGCTCAGTTGGTTGGGCGTCCAACTTCCGCTCAGGTCAGGCTCTGTGCTGACAGCTCAGAGCCTGGAGCCTGCTTCGGATTCTGTGTCTCCCTCTCTGCCCCTCCCCCACTCACACTCTGTCTCTCTCTCCTTCAATAATAAATAAACATTAAAAATTACATATTTTTCTGATATTTCTATTCAGGATTTTGCCCATATTTTATTGGGTTGTTTTCCTTCAGATTGAATTTTAAGAATTCTTTATCTTACTCCTTTCTGTTTAAGGAAAAATGTATTCCAGCCTAGGACAATACAAGCTCTGAATCAAGAGCAGACCTAAAATCTGCAGAAGCAATTCTGAAATATTAGGCTTTGAATCAAAGGTTCTTGATGAAAAGGAGATGAGTAATCTGGTATTTTAGACTCCATTAAGACTTGCCATTTTCTATCTGACCAAAACGATCATTCTTCAGTCACATTTAAAATCAGCATTTCACCATTTAGAAAAGCCTGCTTCAATCTATGAAAATCATGATGTGATTCTGCAATTGACAGCTTATCCAAGCACTTATTTGTTTGCTAAGGAGCACTTATAATATACCATAGCACCTTTTCTAACAAAGGCACTCACATATAATTAGTAGTAATAAATAATACCAGTAAGTAGTATGAACAATATATATACTGCTTTCCTGTACCAAATATTAGTGCAGATGGCTAAGCATTATGGGAAAGGATGTACTTGACTTCACTGTGATTTGATGAAATAGACCCTGTTCAGATTGGCTTCTCAGTCAGCAGCTACTCTAGAGTAAGTGAAAAAGAAACTGGAAAGATTCCCCTTTCTTGAGGTTTTCTATCAAAGCCTGATGGCCATTTGGCTGGCTACTGTGAAGAGAAATCAAGAACTGGTAAATTATCTGTCTCTGACTTCCTTTGGACTCTCCAAATCTCTGAGTCTATGACTATCAAGTATAGAGAACTTGGCTTACCGGTTGTGTATAACTTTTAAGGATTAAGGGTAGCTGTGCGCCAGTCCATCCACAAGATTGTCTGGTTCTCCATTGGACTATCAGCCAAGGTCACATTCTTTCTTCTAAATCCTCAGCTTCCCTATTGTCTGTTTCCTCCATTTAGTAGCCCTCTCTTCCTGCTTTTCTACATTAATACATGAATTTTTAGTTCTTTAATCAGTTCACCCAAACGGCTCACAGGAATATATGTACAATTCATTTATTCTAAGTATAACTGATTGACCAATAACTGTTTAACACGCTATTTAGGTTCAAAACATGACTTATACTTACTTGCCTCTTTCCTACCCACGTACCCCTTTCATTACCCTGTGTTTTGAACAAGTCTGTAATGGCCCAACAGCAGGTCAGTAGGTCTACAAAAAAAAACTGTTGAATACTTACCTATCAGGGACTAGCAGTTTGTAGTGACTAAGTCCCTACCCTTGTAAGGTTTAGTCAAGTGGGGAAGACCTTAAAAAAATAATTGCATATAATTAATTAAATAATGGTAAGTATTTCTAGAACTGCAAGGTAAAGAACACAGTGTTGGAGAGGATATAAATGGAGTGGAGTGCTACCTTAGGGGATCAAGGAAGACTGCCCTATAAAAAGAACAGTTCAGCTGAAACCTGAAGTTAAGGAATTAGTAAGGCAGAGAGAGAAGGACATCTCAGAGAACAGCATGTGTCAAACATCTTCTAGGCTCTGGAATCCACACAACCCTTTCCTGTTTTTCTCGCCACTGCCTTTATTCCTGTCCTTATCACCTTTTTCATAGATTACTACAAAAACCTCATTACCATTCTGCTCTTTAAAGTGTTGAAAAATCTCTTTATTGTTCTAAAACTGTCACCCCTGCTTTAAAAATCTACAATGACTTCCCTACAGAAAAATTGTGAAATTCCCAAGTTTTACATTTTTAGCTCTCTTCAATCTGGACCAAACTTATTTAGTTTTCATTAGTTTCTTATCAGACTGATTCATTTACTTTCTGCTCAAAGCAATTTATTCTCTGGACTGGGTGGCTTTGTTCTCATCATTCATTTCACCTAAAGCAGTTTTTAAATCTCGTGTTAAAGAAGATTTATGGGAAAAATGTATAAAGAATCATAGGCCTCTTCAGTAGAAACCATGACTGTATTGTTTTAAACAGTGGTTTTTTTCCAGATAACTAAACTAGATTTATTGTTTGTTTACTAGCATGAATCAAAATTGAAATTTCTAGTAGGCAGAAGTTTAATGGGTATTTCATATGAAATTCAATATAATTTCTATGTTTTATTTTAGAGAGAGAAAGAGCACACACAAGTGGGGGAGAGGTTCAAAAGGGGTGGGAGAAAACGAGACAAAGAAACAGAGAGACAGAATCTTAAGCAGTCTCTATGCTGACTGTGGAGCCCAACATAGGACTTGATCCCATGGCCCTGAGATCATGACCTGAGCCAAGATCAAGAGTCGGACATTCAACTGACTGATCCACTCAGGCGCCCTCAATATAATTTCTATATCTAAATGTTTCCATGGCAGTTGGCTAATGGTTGGTAGTCCCATTGTCTAAATGATAACCTAATATAAGTTAGTGGGAAAATATATTAAGGGCTTAAGATAGCAAATTTTGCCATTTAAACAAAATTTGTTTAAAGAACCTAAAATGCATGAGATATATAGAAATCTTATGCTATGACTCTGAGTCTCAGATTAGCAATAAAACTGTGGAAACTATATGAGTGACCCCAGTTCAGAGCTCACAGAAAGAACAGTATCCTAGTGTTTATAATCATGTGTGGAATAGAAAGCCAGAAGAATTTCATCATTCCTATCTAAAGAACTTCCAAATGTGTTCTACATTTGTAAAAATAAGCAGGGTCTTATTTATTTTAGAGGGAAAAATCCCTAAAATAGCTAGCTATCATTGTTAAATAAAGACCCACTGTTTTGGCATAACAAAGAGGAAAGGCTAAGGAAAGGTAACAAGATTCTCTTTCTGAGATGGATGGATAGCTGCTCCCCATCAAACCTCTGTTTCAAACTATCACTGAATTTAAGATAAGTCAGACTCTACAACCTCATCTATCTCTGGATCTTGTATGGTTTAATTTGAAGACCCCACAAAATAGTTCATAAATTTAAATATTCTTGCTTAATATTTGCAAGCCTAACACATATTTTAAAAGAAATGACACATGGTCAAACTTTTAAAGTATAGAATAACCAAAGTTGTACTCTATAGAGATCCATACTTACGTATACCATCATGAGTAACATAAGTGTGTGTCTGTATACATATGCTATCAATGACATTTCTTAAAACAGAATGCTAGGGAATGAAGAGAATGGGGAGTTTCTGTTCAATGGGTATAAATATAATGGGTATATTTCAGTTATACAAGATCAATAAGTTCTAGAGATCTGTTGCACATTAAGCCTATAGTCTGCAATACCATATTGTGCTCTTAAAAATTTGTTAGGAGGGTAGATTTCAAGTATTCTTACCACAATTCTAAAAAGAGGGAGGAGAATAAAAGGGCTGAAATAAACCAAATAGCAAATAAAATTTTACAATTCAGGAAGTTTCATTGAATACATTTACTAAGCATGTCACACTATTTCATATAGGATTTTCTTTAATTAAATAAAAAGCAGTATGAAAGCAAAGCTTGACAGACACAACAGTTGTGGTTCTAAAATTATTTCCTGCCCTGAATTATTATGAAGTTTATTTTATGTGAAGTGTGCAAAGCCTTTCATTTGAAGGAAGTCTCTCCTGCATCTTATTGATAAAGTCATGAGCCCCTTCATAAAAGAGCCACTTTCTTAAGTCTATTTCTTAAATATGACTTTAAGAATTGGGGCATTCTAAAGTAAGAAAATCATATATTATGTAAAATAACATTCTATTAGGTTTTAGTTTGTTCACAGTATTAGAACACACCTTTCCCCCATTTATGTATCTTAATAAAAAATTAAGTAATATAAGAGAATCCAACATGAGATTCTATCTTACAGAAGTAGGAAAGTCTAGATCTTGACTGTTAACTTACTGGTCCGTATAATGGCTTTCTGCTAAACTCTTACCATGGTAACTGGAAGAATTAGTTAACTTCTTATTCCTTAGTTGCTGCATCAGTGAAATGAGGAGTAAAACAGGTTTTTACTTATGACAAGAGTTTTTGGGGGAGAGATGAATAAAATAATATAGATAAAATAAAGATAATATCATACACTGAGTACCCAATAAATGTTAGTGCCACTTTACCCTCACCATAATTATCATCATAATCATCACCATCATCATAGAATTTCAGAGTTGTCAAAAGTTTTCCAGCTTTTCAGAATTTTCCTCTGTGGAGAGAAAGTCCTTTGAATGTGATATTGCCACTTCTTAGATTTTTAAACGTCAGACTCCAAAAAAAAAAAGGTTTTCTTTTGTTTTGCTTTGCTTTGCTTTCCTGAAGCACTGATGAAATAGAAGGTAGTTAACTGGTTTTTACTCTTTGGTGTTCAAAAAAAGAGGACACAAAACATTATTATACCTCGTCAATAGAAAGACACCCCCTCCCCTCCCCCCCACCGACTAAAGTTTGGACAGATCTAGAATATCTCTAGTGACTTGTAAGGCACCAAATATATCTCCTGGTTACTAATCAAGGCAATCAGTATTTCATTTCTGAACCAAAGGAGCAAGCATAAGTTATAGTTAAAGATCCAGGAGTTTGACTAATCCATAATGGTCAGTCTTTCCTCTACCCCATCAATGAAGCCAATTACTCAGTTAGAGGCCACTGTGTACTTTATCTAGTCTCCTAAACCAGGTGTATCATAAGCAGAGAAGACAATGGTTTTAAGGAGCCAAACAGGAAGACAAGGGAAATGCGACTGTCTGCTTGCTCTGTTAGCAGCAACTACATGGGGGAGCCACCTTCTGGCTCACACCGAAGGATGAGAACCCTGGCATTGTGACAGCTGTCACCAGCCTTTTCTGTTTCCCAAGCAGAAATAAGAATTGAATGGGAACCAAAACTACTGAGCCCTTTCTACCCACCTGTGACTAAATAAGCCAAATGAATAGCAGAAAGGCAGATGGCCCTGCAGTTAATGAGAGTCTCTCAAGCCCACAATTACACTGAAATAAAATTTTTCTACCTCAGCTTTCAGTACAAAATTGAACCAACTGAACCCTCCAACACTTTTCTCAAAATGGGAATAGTTAATCCCATAAGGGTCCATTAGCAGAAGACATTCTTCCAGTCCAAGGATGCTCAAAGTAGTCTCGAACCCTGTAATAATCTCAGTTTGCTCTGCTCCTGTATACCAGAACTTTCTTCTCAGGCATTGATCACTTCAAGCATCAATAATTTTTCTAGCACTTTATACCTGCATTAATAGCCTGACTACAATAAACCCCAAAGATGAATATCACATTTATAGCTATTTTCCTTATATCTTCATTTATATCTGTACTATTCTGAGTAGACCTGCTTTTACAACTTCATCAGTTCACACAGTCATCACTTACCCTTTATTCTTCATTCTTTCCTTGGAATTTGAGTCCTTTTGGATTGCCACTGACCATATGAATTACCCTCTCCCACTTCCAATTCTCTCTTTTTTGGCAGCTTGACCTCAATTTTGTTCCCCTCCTCCTCATTTACAGCATATCTCCATTGCTCTTCTGGCCAACTTCCATAGCACAACATTTTCTTCCTGCTGTAGCTAAATCTAAATCTGCAGCTGTTTTAATATGGCATCTGTGGTTAATTTTTGGTACAATATTACACATCTTGAATGACAGTAATGTCCAATGCTACTGCAATATTATACAAGATTTCAGACGGATGGAACCTATTAACTCACTGTAAACTAATGCATTATGGATGTGGCAGGACACTTAACTGCAATGTACAGTACCTGTGTGGGGAAATTCCAGGTGCCTTCAACCACTTAAGAAGGAGGGCATTGCATCACTTTTCTGCCGCTGCAGTGCTCTGTAATTTCACCACTTACTTGTTCCCAAAGTAGTATCAAAAGAACAAAGAGGAGATGAAATCCGCATGAAGCTCCCAAAGGTTGTCTATTTGGCTCAGCTATCTGTTCATTTTTCTAGGTTATGTGATTGCTCTTGGTGACTTTTGACAATATCAGAACGTGATGATATGAGGGGCTCCATATGCATACTATTAGATAAATGAGAACTCAGTTAAAAAGGATAAGCCGACCTATATAAGATGGTAGACCAGAGTCTTGAAATAAGTGCATTTGCATTCTGGCAGTTTGAACAACAGAGTTATTTGGGAGCGTGGCACTAAAAAGAATGAGCCCCTTTAAGGGCCGCCAAGAGCTAGATTCTGCTAGTTAAGCATTTAAAGTAAAACAGAGGCAATTGGGAGCATCATTTTGTTATTGAAAAGAAGAAACACAGAGTTCAGAGTCAAACAGAATTATTTGCAAATGCCAGCATTGCCTCTCAATAATTGAGTGACTCATGTAAGTTACTTAACCTTTCAAATTTCAGTTTTCTCATCTGAAACCAGGGATACTTTCTTTACATGCTGCTTGAGAAGACAGTTTGAGGTAAAGTACCTAGGGCAATGGCTAGTTTATACCAGTTACTTCCATTTTTAAAGGTGGCAGAGAAACGTTAATTGGAGTGGGGGTTGGCAGGAAGGTAAATAAAATGTTGTCTGAAGAATGAAAGACTAAGTGCTGAGATTAGGCCCCACCCCCCCAAAAAATAGCAAAAAGAAATTCTGTTTACCTTGCTAAGTTATAAAAATTCAAAATAAAATAGATCAACGAACAGACAAAGCCAGATGGCAAAATACAAGCTAACTGAGAAGTGCTGACAGAGAGAGACAGAGACAGAGAGAGACATGAGAGAAAAGGAAAAGTAGCAAATAGATTAAAATGTCAAAAGACAGGTATAAATGGAGCCTTGCTTTTCCAGTAAGCTTTTATGAGGACCTTAGGGACTGGGAGAAAGAAGCTGAAGTCCTTCAGCTGACCTGGGTAGGAAAGAGACAGGGAGAGAGCATAAGACCCCAGGGAGACAATGCAAGCTACATCTTAAACAGTCTGTCTGCAGAGGGTTAGAGCCTTCCAGCTCTGACAGCGTCCTTGGCTCAGACACCACTAAAGGAAGTGCACTAATGAGCAGAAGGGCACGGTGCTGAGAGCAGCGACTGCCGAGCTTACTGGTCAGGCAGGGGCTTTTCATTTCATAAATCAATTACAATCTGCTATATTGATTTCATAAAGTCAGCAGGACTTAGAAAGTTAATGAGCAAAATATTTTTTATTATTTTTGAAAACACTGCAGTGTCTATAGTTTAGCACATTCGGCACAAAGACAAATGGAGGCTTTGGCTACCTCAGATGTCATTCCACCCTAGGCCTCCTCTCATGTTCCTCATCTCAGCATCACCAAAGAATCTGGAGTTGGCATGAGACCCTGGTGCAGTATGCCAGTAAAATCTCTCTCTGGTATCTAGAGCAGGGGCAGCCCCAACTAATGTGTCTGTGTTTAGGCACTGTTGAATTTTGTACGGGTGCCCAGGCCTTTCCAGATGGAGCAAACAGGGAAAGGAATGAACACCCCACCTGATGAAGGATATAGAATGCAGCAGGACTGCGTCACGTCTGTCATTGTGGTTCTTGGTATGCAGTCACCGTGCCATTCGTCCAAACCACAGTAACATCTAAACTGGAGGTTTTAATGAACAATTTCTTTTAGACAAAACCAAAATATGGGGAAATGCAGAGGGATGTAGTCTGCCAATTAACCCCTGGGTCAATACCAAGAGCAGCAGAAATACAGCTCCAGTAAAGGGTAGCACAGATAATTTAACTTTTCTCCAGACAAAAGTTTTTCCTCGTATACAATATCCAGGAAAAAAACGCAAAGGGAGAAAACAATTGTGGGTGATTAATATTAGTGTATTGGTATAAAGTAAGCTACTAGTCACCTTTTAATTTAAGAAACATTCATGCCAACACAATGTATCTTAATTAGAAAGAAAACTTTTGATTAACCCATCTACATGGGGTGATTATTTAGACTTTTGACAACCTCATCTAATACACCTTAGTTAATTGGCATCCTGGAATAATAATAATGACAAAACAGTTTTAATTTAAAAACAAACAGTAGTTGCCTGGGTGGCTCAGTTATTTAAATGTCTGACTCTTGGTTTCTGCTCAGGTCATTATTGTGGAATTGAGCCCCATGTTGGACTCTGTGCTAATAAATGGTATAGAGCCTGCTTGGGATTCTCTCTCTCTCTCTCTCTCTCTCTCTCTCTCTCTCTCTCTGCCCTTCCTCTGTTCTCTCTCTCTCTCAAAATAGATAAATAAACTTTAAAAATAAAAATAAAGACAAACATGCACTGAGTATTTTCAATCTCATTGGGATCAAGGTTGCATTCTTCATGTGAAAACCATACCATCCATGAATTAGAAAAAGTAATATCACTACTCTTGAACATAAAGCCATATAAATTATAAGTGGAAACAAGGGATAGTACAATTTGATTTATGTCTCAGAGACTCCTGCTTTCTATCCTCTCACTAATAAGTTAGTACTTCTATTTAAATGTTTCTGATAAACAAGGTAAAACTTTGCCAATAAATAAATCCTAAAATGTTACTGTTTAAATTTATTACCTGATAGAAATAAAAAGATTCTTCAGTTATATTTAAAAGAATTACTATTAAAAATAATAGCTAACATTTGAATGCTTACTATGTTCTAGGCTTTGTGTTAAGCACTTTATATATATATATATATATGAATTATATTATATAATATATATGTATTATGTCAGTTAATTCCTAGAACAATTCCAAAAGTTAGATGCTATTATTGTCTTAATTTTATAGTTGGTGGTAACTGAGGCTTAGATAGGCTTAACATCTTCTCCAATGCCAAAAAGTAAGTGACACAACTGAGTTAGGTTTCTTTAACATAATTGCATTCTCAAACATTCATTCCATTACCAAATATACATTAAGCACCTAACACGTTAGGTGCTATCCACTACCAAAACCACTAGATCAAGATAATGTTTTTGCTGGAAATAAACATATTTTGGAGAGCAACAAAATTCTTTCAGAATGTGATTGCACTTATCAGGATAGAGAACCAAAAATCCAGAAGACAGCCAATCAACTTGCTAAATGGACACAAAAAGAAGAGTAAATGTTGTTCTGAATATGTAAATGCTATAAAATAGTGTGATAAACGAGAGGATGGTAGAAGAGAAAGAAGGTAATGAAGGTACCAAATGTAAATATGAATGAAAAGGATATAAAGATAATATTAAGGAGATAAAATCTAGAAAGTCATTTTGGTGTCACAAGCAGAAAAAACAACAACGAAATAGCTTTAAAGAAAATAAGCTGCTATATAAACTTGATCTTCAAATTCCTTCTCAATGAGTTAATGATTCCTTTTAATATTATTATGGTACATAAAAAGTATAGCCTGCAGATGTTTTATCTTATTAATTACTTCCTATATGCTTTTTTCTTGTTATAATACTTAAAAACATAAAACATGTGCTATAAACAGAGGAAAATGCAAATGCAAATAACTTATTTTTAGTAAGTTTCCTTCAACTTCTCACAGAACTCACAAATAAATAGCATTAGGTAAAGGCATACAGCATAAAATATTACCTATTACATATACATTTTTCTTCCTTTGTTTTTAGTTCTGCTTTTTCAGTAAAACAGGGACATTAATGCAGTCAGAGATCTAGTACCTGCCTAGATCCCACCCTCATTTCTTACAGATCTTACCCTTGTTTGCTACACTTAAGCCAAAATCTTTTAGTTCTACAAACATACAGAACTCATCCCTGTCTTAGTTCTTTTGTCTCAGATGTTGCCTTTTTCTAGATATCTTTTCCTGGATCTTCTAATGGCTGTCTTCCTCAAAACTTCCATTAACTATTACTTCATCAGAGAGATCTTTCCTAACCACTTTTATTAATCATGGGTTAGTAAGAAATAAGTGATGTAATCATAAACTACAACTAACAAAGGGACCATCTGTTACAGTAACATAATTATGATTTATTATAATACAGGTTAGCCAGAAAACCAAAAAAAATATAATGTAATATTCATGTATTATATAGGAGGAGCCTAGGAGGAGCGCCACCACCCTTAAGGGTGAGACAGTAAAAAAAGAAAGATTTCCTGAAACTCAGACCATAAAAATGTATGGAGAGGTTCATGCAATAGGAATATGGCCTTACAGAAAAACAATCACTTCCCATCAGTAGGGATCTGGCATGGAGGATCCAGGGAAATATATACCTATCTCGCATCCTTCTCCAGTTCTCAACTCTATGCCAATAGTTCCCGTTGATCAAATACAACCAGAGGCCAGGGGCAAGGGATCCCAATTATACAGTCCATGAAGGTCAACCTCCTGAAGTTTGAAGCAGTTTGGAGAAGGGCAAAGAGCAGATCAGGAGGTGCACACCACCCAATCTGGTTGCCTCTGGTCACTCCCTGCCACATTACCTTCTTGCATTATACTTGTAACCCTGATATTTTCTTCTTAATTTGTGTATCTGTTTCTCTAACTGTAAACTCTAGGGTTTTCTGTCTTGTTCATCAATATGTACCAGAGATTAAATCGAAGCCTATGTATATTAAGCCCTGAATAAGTATTTGTTGAATTAAATTAGCAAGATTTCTACATAAAAAAGAAATTACGCTGAAAACTGTAATCATTTATGAGGAAACACTCTGTGGTTTATGAGAATGATACAGAATATCTCGTTACACCTAACAAAAATTTTAGAGTGACTCAGTCCTAGTCAACTATAATGGGTTTACAACTCCATTGCTATCAAATTAATCACTTTGTTTTATCATAGCTGTGAAATGAAGATCATGCCACCTATGTCATAGTTAACATGCAGGTTAAATGACACATATGATGGGCATTCATTTTCTTACCCATTTGTTTATTCATGCAACATTACCCATTCATTTATTTGTTCAACAAATGTTGAACACCTACTAGGGCACTATCCTTTAGACTATACTTGGATATAGCTGTGAACCAAACAGCCAAACTTCCTGTCCTTGTGACATTTACATTTAAGTAAGAGGTCAAGGTCAGGTGGTAAGAATAGGCCTCACTAATAAACATTTGAACAAGGGGAAAGAACTAAGCAGATATCCAGAAGAATGATCTGGACAAAAAGAATAGCAGGTGCAAAAGCCCTGACATGGTGTCTAAAGCAGAATGTGTAGGCTATGAGCCACGGAGACAAGACAGGAGTGACAACAAAGGGGAGCAGAGTGTGTAGTGAAATTTTAGCTTTTCCTCTGAATGAGATGGGTGGCCACAAGGTGATACATGACATAATCAGATTCACTTTTTAACAACAGAACAAAGCAGAATTCGAGAGCCAGTTATAAGAGTCTGACATTAATTCAGGTGAAAGATGATGTGAGAAATGGTCAAAGTCTATATATCTATATTTGAAGGTAGAGGTAAAGCAATTTACTAATAATAGGACATGAAGTTGAAGAGTGAGAAAGGAATCAAGGATGATACTGAGCTTTTGGGTCTGACCACTCAAAGATGTCCTGGAAATGTTTGTTTGTCATTTGTGTCTTTGATTTGTTTATTTTCTATTTGATTCCAAGAAAAGATTTTTATCCAACTATTACCGACCTCACTGCCATGAAAACTCATCCAGTTATCATTGTCTCCTTGCCATGAATTGCTAAAGAAATGTCTGGTCCTTTAACTTTGTGAAGTTAATTTTGGAATACCCTTTTTGTATTCAAAGACATATCAAAATGCCTTAAATTTCTAATAATGAACATATGGTAAAACTGGCAAAATGGATCTCTCAAAAATATTTCATTTCTCTGAATTTGGTTCATGATAACTAAATTTGGCTAAGTTTTGAAAAATGGATTTTGATCCAGATTTAAGATCTAAGCAGTGGCTTTACAATTTAACCTTATTTATAATAAAATAATTATTTTTATGTGGAAAGTTTTGAAAAATCAGGTTTTCATATTAATCAAATGGTGTTTTTAATAAATATTTCCACAATATCAAACATAGATTACCAAATATAAAAAAATTAGAATATAATGATGTAGAATTATGGCAAAAGAACATAAGCTTTGGAGATAAAATCTTAATTCAAATTTCTAGCTCCTTCCTAACATTTAGCATCATGAATTTGTGTCAGTCTCCCTAATCTCTCAATCTAAATTATCTTTGTTTATTGAAAAATGATCCCCAGGGGTGCCTGGGTGGCTCATTTGGTTAAGCATCTGACTTCAGGTCAGATCTTGATCTCCCGATTCATGGTTTCAGGCCCTGCATTGGGTTCTGTGCTGACAGCTCAGAGCCTGGAACCTGATTCAGATGCTGTGGTCTTTCTCTCTCTACCTCTCCTCTGCTCCTGCTCTGTCTCTCTCTCTCTCTCTCTCTCTCTCTCAAAAAAAAAAAAAAAAAAAAAAAAAAAAAAAAAAAAAAAAAAAA
>NW_027532406.1:8416987-8420183 GCF_008692635.1 Crocuta crocuta | reverse complement strand
AAAAAAAAAAAAAAAAGAAACATAAAAAAAATAAATAAAAATAAATACATAAAAAGAAAAATGATCCCTAAAATAATGCTATCCCCTAAGGTCATTGAAAAAGATTATATTCATATTTTTATTTATTTGGATTCAGATACTTTGGAATTTACTTATTTATTAAAAACAACATTTGAGCCAACACAGTGATTTTCTAGCTATAACACAGATGTTTATCTAAAATTAAAGTATATATTTTCTACTGCCACTCTACAAACTCATTCTTACTAAATTTGAAAGCTCTGATGCCTAGATATTGTGCAATTTTTTACTCAATGGTCAGTGTAACAATTTTAATCTGAAGGTAAATACAGTTTTAGCATGAAGTAGTTAATAGCATGATAAAGAAGCTGTTATTTTCATTTCAAATGTTGTTTTGATAGATTTCTATCAAATTAATAGTCTATGTTAAATATGAGATACATTAGTAAAGTCTTCATTTTCTGTAAATTTGTATTCCAAGCTTGTGAGTAAACAGTTTTGAGCTACTGTCAGATTCTTTCTGTTGCTCAGTAAAATCCATTTCATAAACCAAGTCAATTTCTCTTCTACAGTAAGAGTAATGAGGTAGGGGTCAGTGTGTCCCACTGTCTCCCAACAGCCACAGTATACATCTAGTACCCTGTAGTGCTGTGGCTAAACAGGGGGACTTAGAAAATGCCACCCTACCTTTTCTGGCACCATAATCTGCCTCCCCTGTCCTGAATATGTATACCTGTTTCCATTTAAATAGGAAAGAAGCACAGAGGCCCAATGAGCCCATTATTTCAAGATTTCAAGAAATAAAGAATAAATTGTACCACTGTTGAAAATATTTTCTTCATGGAATTTCTCTCACCAAATTATTCCAGAGTTCCAGGAAGTATTTTCACATGATTATTCCTAGATTATTTGTACATGGAGACCTAAAGAATCACAGAAAGGGCTAGAAATCATCTGCATCTACTATAATACCTTCATTTAGCATCAAGAATCGAAGAATAGGAGGGTCCAATGTTACTCAAGGTGACCCAGTAAATTAGAAGCCAGGTATGGACTAGATAAGTGTCTTCACCTATATTCCACATGGAGACTGCATATTTATACCAAAGCTAACACTTAACCCTTTAGGGTTCATTTGGACAATCTGGAATTTTTCTATTTCACATGATTATGTTCATAGATTGAGCTATGTAACCACAAACTGCCCCTTTTCAAAGCTGATATCTCATTCAACAAAGTCAAATTTCACTAACATCATGGGCACCTTTATCATGTCAGTGCTCATAAATCAAGTTTAGTCTGTAGTTAATTTGCCTTCAATAATGCCTATGAACAAATTGTTTTCTGAGTCAAATGCCATGTGTTAAACATTTTAGTGGTACAATACTTGCTGGTGTTACAAGTCTTACAAGATATCCTGCAGAAGAACCTTCAGAAAATTGTCCTTGACCCTGCAGAACTGATATTCTAACATCTGCACATCATAGGATTTTTGTACATGAATAGCACTTTAGAATCTTCCTAACTTTTTCAAACATTGAATAAATTTAAAATGTCATTATGTTAAGTTTTCTAAACCTTTGTCTTCTTAAAGTGATATAATTTGAGGGAAGTTATTGGTTTTTAAGTGGTGTGCACAATACTCATCAAGACATAGATTTCTCTGCACCAATGTCCAGAACGTAATTTGCTCTTATGAAATAATACTTCTTTTAAAAGGGACATTTAATCAATATCAACAGGCTATCTAAGAAAATTATATTAATATTAAATGACTGGTAATACAGTCATTTTTATGTCAATCTATATTAATTTTTATTTTCAAAGCATTTTAAAAGCACTTATTTGTTTGAACATTTTTAAATAGCACTAAAAAATAAATGCAAACATTTCATAAACTCATTACAAAAAAAATTTGAGGGGGGCCTGGCTGGCTCAGTCAATTAAGCGTCTGACTTTGGCTCAGGTCATGATCTTGGGGTTCATGGGTTCAAATCCTGAATCAGGCTCTGTGCTGACAGCTCAGCCTCTGTGCTGACAGCTCAGCTCACAGTCAGGAGCCGGCTTCTGATTGTGTCTCCCTCTCTCTATGCCCCTCCCCCAATCATGCTAAGTCTCTCTCTCTCTCTCTCAAAAATAAACTTTAAAAATTTTTTAAAAATATTTTTATCCATCAGTAAAATTTGTCAGAACTCAGTGCTGTTTTAACTTGATAAACTGTTAACATATTTAAAATTTTTTCATCTCTTCTATATATAATTGCCAGGAAAAACTCAAATACTTTTCTTTCATCAGTTCAAATTATTTTATACCAAGAAATAATCTCCTCATTCTAGAAGGCAAGGCCGTCCATTAACCACTTCTTTTGGCTGGGCTATTAGCCCTCATACTTACCCTTTCAATTTCTTAGGTCTTTTTCTTTTCATTATATCTTTTTGGTAATTGATTTGATTCAGTCCAACTTTAAATACAATCTAAATGCTGTTAACAACCAAGCTTCTGTCTCCAGTCTCTACTCTGATAAGCTCCAGACTTGGAACTTCAATTATATGGTCTCCTTCATCTCTGGTGTCTCACTCTTCTCTCGCTAAATTGAGCTTGGCAACTCCCTCTCTGCCATCACCATCCAACCTACACCAACTTCACCCCTGCCTAAAACATTGTACCCAGACTGACCTTTATAGAATAACTAAAACACTGAGGTTATTTCTCATTCTTTTTGCTGCTATCAACCCTGCAACAGCACATCCTCCTATGTCTCCTTAGGTACTTCAACACTTAGGATATAGACTTCCTCAATTTCACCAGATGTTGCCAAATTACTCTCCAAAGAAGCAATATCAATTTACATTCTAACCAGCAATGTATAGAAGTTTCAGTTTCTGTACCACCTAGACATTTAGTATTACCATGCTTTACTTTTTAAGATCTAATGACTATGAGATATAATCTCATTATTAATTCTTTAGCTCTATAATTACCAGTGAAACTGAAAATTTTGTCATGTATTTATTTGTCCTTTGGTTTTCCTTTCCTGTAAATTGCTTGTTTATATCCTTTGCATATTTTACATTAGGTGTTTGAGGCTTTTCTCCTCCTCTTCCTTCCCCTCTCCTTCCTCCCCCTCTCCCCTCCCCCTTCTGCCCCCCCCCTTTTTTTTTTTCAGTTTCTAGGA
>NW_027532406.1:8368093-8416906 GCF_008692635.1 Crocuta crocuta | reverse complement strand
TTTGTTCCATTTTATGTATTACAAATATCTTCTTACATTTTATGGTTTGTTTTTTTAACATTGTTTATGACAACCTTTTATTATATAAAAGTTCAAATTCTAATGTATTTATAATTTATCTTTTACTTTAACATTTAATACCTTATTTGATAAATTCTTTTTATCACATAGATAAAAATATTTTTTAAATTTTTTAATGTTTATTTATTTGAGAGAGAGAGAAAGCATGAGCAGGGGAGGGACAGAGAAAGGGAGAGACACAGAATCTGAAGCAGTCTCCAGGCTCTGAGCTGTCAGCACAGAGCTTGACGTGGGGCTCACACCCATGGACTGCGAGATCATGACCTGAGCTGAAGTCAGATGTGACTGAGCAACCTGGGCACCCCTTAAAAATATTTTCTTATTACTATTTTAACATTTTGTTGATCACATTTGAGCCTTATTTATTTATTAATTTTCTGAGAGAGAGAGGGCGCAAGTGGGGTAAAGGGGCAGGGGGAGAGAGAATCTAAACCAGATCCAACACTCAAATGGGAGACCAACACAGGGCTCAATCCCATAACCCTGGATAATGACCTGAGCTGAAATCAAGAGTCAGACACTCAACCGAATGAGCCACCCAGGTGCCCCTGCCCCTCAATTTTTAATGCATCTTCCGCTATATACTTATGGGCCCTATAAGTGAGGATTGCTTTAAGGCTCTCAATTATCTTCAACTTGAGATTTTTCTATACCTGCACCACTATCACACTGCTTCAATTATTACAGCTTTATAATAATCATATATATTGACATTTCAGTTTTCTATTGCTTTAAAACAAACTGCTCTAAAACTTAGTGGATATTTAAAAATCATTATCTTTTATGATTTTGTGGATGACCACAAAATTCTGCTTCCCACCATATTTGCTTGGGCACTGGGACAACAACAAGCTCCAAAGCAGCCTCATTCATATGTTGACATTTGGTGCCGGCTGCCAGGTGAAAGCACATCTCAGGTTATCAGTCAGAAGCCTGTTTTTCTTTTCTTTCACATGGATCTCTCCACACAGCTATTCGAGCACAGGAGACAAGAAGAAATGCTTGAGGTTATAGATCTCCTAAGGTCTAGCCTTAGAAGTGATTCACAGTGACCTCTGACTTAATATATTGGTCCAGTAAGCTCAAAAGGCAGTAAAGTAGACTCTGCCTCTTCTTGCTCAGGAGGGTAGCAATGTCGTACTGCTAAGAAGGGAGAGAATGTATGGCCATCTTTAGAAATACAATCTACCACCTTCTAGCAGGGCAAGTCTTACCTTTCCTTTATGCTTCTTCAACATGACTTTGGCATTCTGTCTTCCATCTACGAAACTATAAATTTGAGGATCAACTAGTCAAATTTAACCAAAAAAATTTTAAATGGGATTTTGATTGAAATTTCAGACACTCATTCACCAAACGTTTATTGAGTGCCTATTATGTGCTCAGTACTGCTCTTGTGCTTCTGCTACATAAATGATCAAAATGAACAAACTGCCTTCTCCACCTGAGTTTATGCTTCAGTTAATTAGAAGAAAATAGAAATCTTTATTACCTTTGGTCTTCTAATTGATGAACATATTTTATTTCTCAAATGTAGTTAGGTTTTCTTTTTAGGTCTTTCATCAAAGCTTTATAATTTCTTCTGACAAACCTGTACTTCTTAAGCTTTTTCAGCAACTTATTGGGTTGTTTTCCTTTGTTATTTGAGACTAAGCTCCTCAAGGTCAAAGGCATTAACTGCTTTGAATCTTCTCAGGGCACCTTTGCCCTTGAGGGCAAATGAATGAACAATGGATTGAATGAATAAATGAACAGTGAAGTGAGAGTTTAATTTTCCATTTAGAAATCTTAACCATGCTAGCTCAACTGTCTAAACTAAACTAAGCTCCTAGAAGTGAGCAAAAATCGTGTGGCAAGGAGATTGCCATCATCCTACACTTATGTAAAGTCCCTTATATATTACAGCAGAAAAGAAAAGAAAAAAAGAGAGAGAAAATTCTTTCCATCCTTTATATGGGTATTTAAAGAAGTTAAAAATGTGTCTGCCGGGGCTTGGCTAATCACACCGTTACTAATAACTTTGAAATTTACTTCTAAATTAGTTCCAGTGAGGAACAAATTAGCTTACTTTATAAACGGAATCAGTATGAGTCTCTTTAAAAACAGAAACCCATGAACATTCTTATTTTCATAGAACCTCAAATAGCAGATATCTACAATTCTTGTTGTATAAGGTTACTGAACTTCTAAAATTGTGGCAAAAGCAGCCAAATGATAATAGTACAAGAGCAAATGATAAAAAATATGTTAAGTACTGAGGAGACCAAAGATTCCTATTTCAATTCTGTACTCTCAAGATGGGTAGGTTCTGACACAGTATCACCAGGCCACCAAAACTGCCATTAAAATTGCTACCAAAATCATGACAGAATAAACAGAATCTCTAAACATTTCTGGTTCTGATACATGGATTAGAAATATGCTAATGACAAATTCACTATTTTCTATATTATGTATACATCACAACTACAGCCCTTAGTATATAAGAATTATTATAAAGAAATTTTTATCAAACAGCAGTCCTTTTAGAAGCTCCAGACGTTGTATAAGTAATTTGAAATCTGAATGTTACAGAATGTTACAATATGAAATGTAAAACTAGGAAGCCAGAATGGAAAGAGTGAGAAACATAAACTCAGCTAACACCAAAACATACCACCAAGAAGCAAACCTCCACATCGTTTCTCTGCCCTTCTGTGCTAGTATTCCCCAGGGCTCTTTTCTTCTTGCTCTAAGTGTATGCTAAATAACTCCTAAATCTTAATCTTTAGCTCAATATCTGTCACCTGAGCAACAGATCCGTGTTTCTAACTCCCCTGAGGTATCACTGCTTGAATGTCACAGAAACATGGCAGATTCAGCAAATCCCAAACCAAACTCGTGATTCCCACCTCCACCCCATCTGTTCCTCCTTTTGTATTTCCTGTCTCAGTGAACAGCACCATCATATACCCAGGCCTCTGTACTTGAACATTGAGTGTCATTGCAAACCCCTTTCTCTCTCTCTCTTTCTCTCAGCAGTAAAGTTTATTTTGAGAGAAAGAGAGAGGGAGAGAGAGAGAGAGAGAGAGAGAGAGAGCATGAGCATGAGAGGAGAAGAGAGAAGGGGAGAGAGAGAATCCCAAGCAGGCTCTGCATTGTCAGTGCAGACCCCGATGTGGGGCTCAAACTCACAAACCCTAAGATCATGACTTGAGCCCAAACCAAGAGTCAGACACTTAACTGACTGAACCACCCAGGCACCCCTCCACTCTCTCTCTTATTTCCCACATCTAACTGATTACCTGGATGCTACACAGGATCTCATCCTTTATGTATCAACAGATTTTTTTCTTCTTCATACCCACAATACTTTTTAAAGGTTATCATCAGTATTCTTGCAGACTGAAGTTCAAGTCCTTAGCATGACCTGCAATGTCCTTTATGACCTGGCTCTTACGTATATCTCTAGATTTCTCATTAGATCCTGCTTCTCTCCTGAACCTGCTACCTACCCATGCCACACTTCCTAGATTAGTTAATTCACATTTTTGCTGACACTTCTCCTTCTTCTTAGTTGATTCTCTCTTCTCCTTTAACCTAATGAACCCCTACTCATTCTCAAGGTCCAGTGTAAGCATCCATGTCTCTAAAAATCTTCCTAGAATCTATATGTGAAATTATATATTCCCATCTCTGTATCATAAATATGACAACTAATATTTATGGAATAATCACAATGTTGAGACATTGTGCCAGTGGTTTATTACACAGTTTTGTCATTGTACACTATAGATAAATTTATAAACTCCTTTCACATTACCTTACCACTATATCCTACAAATACATTTATAAATAAACTCAGGACTCTTTATTTTACCTACTTATTTATATTTTGTTCTAGTAGCCTGAAAACTTAGGGCTGAAATATTTTTTTCTTTTTCTTTTTTTAAAAAAAATATAATCTGTTGTCAAGTTAGGTGACATACATTGAATATGGTTTCGGGGTAGATTTCTGTGATTCATTGCTTACATACAACACCCAGTGCTCATCCCAGCAAGTGCCCCCCTCAATGCCCATCACCCATTTCCCCCTCTTACCCACCCCACCATCAACCCTCAGTTTGTTCTCTGCATTTAAGATTCTCTGATGGGTTTGCCTTCCTTTCAGTTTGAAACTATTTTCCCCTTCTCTTCCTCCCACAGTCTTCTGTTAAGTTTCTCAAGTTCCACACATGAGTGAAAACATGATCTCTCTTTCTCTGACTGACTTATTTCACTCAGCATAATATCCTCCAGTTCCGTCCACGTTGTTGCAAATGGCAAGATTTCATTCTTTCTCCTAGGGCTGAACTATTTTTTATCTTATTATCTACTACCTAAAATCTTTTATTGCACAAGTAGGTGTCAAAGCTTTCTTGACACATCGAGTAAAATGGCACAAGGAAATTGGTAGAATAGGTATAGCTTCAGTGACCTTCTACCTACTCACAGGTTCTCCTAATATAACTAGAGCTAGTATCAGAATAGTATCAGAAACACTGTTTTCCATTTAAATATTTATTCTGGATCAAAGTAATTATCAATCGACCTTGCTAACTGTACAACAAAGGAAAAAAAAGCAAGATTACCATTCATGATATGAATCTTGAAGATAAGCTAATTTAATAATGCATATTTGTATTAATCACTTATGCATTTATCTGAGCCGATGCAGATTTTCTGCCTGCTCAACTTATTGGAAGAAAATATTTTCTCAGGGCACACTTAAAGACACTCTCAAATGTAGCATTTGAAAATTTCATCCTACAATGATATTATTATTCACAGTAATTCTTAACAGTTCCATTTTAGCTAATACCTGTAAACATTCAACAATCTGCCAATTGAAAGTCTCTGATTCAGCTTTGTGAGTGTTACTAGCTTGTGACATTAAATTAAGAATTGTAATACATCTTAGATTAAAGGCAAAAGACTATAAAGAATAAGCCAGTCAGGTAGCTGCCTAATAGCAAGGAGTTATAGATCTGTTGAAATTAATACTAACAGAGTCAGAACTTCTCAAAACATTTAGATGTAATGACAAGAACAAAAGTAGAAAAGGATTTGCATATGTAACAGCCTCTTTTTCCTCAGTGTGCTAATATTTGGCAAAATGACCCTTTGTTTTATTTCAGTATTTAAGAGGTCTAATGTTCCATGTTTGTGATGAGGATAACTTACCCTGGGTAAGCTCTTATAAAACAAATATAACTGAGATACAATCTAACCAGGAAGTACTTTTTTTTTGCCAAATAACCATAAATACTCTGTTGTTTGTAAAAATCTGTTTAACTTTATTAAGTTATTTCAACAGGATTTGATTGTTAAACCAGCACTTAAAGCACGATACATCCCTCCCTGCAACTAATAAAACTAAATAGAATTTTCTAAAGCATATCTAGAATATCTTAAGCCAAATTCTTATGTGTTCATAATGCTTTTGTAAAACCTTTACATGCCTACCGTTTAAATAAATATGTCTTAACATTTATTTACAATTAATCACTCTTCCTATATGTTGTTTTCAGTCAATTCAGTGTTCCAGATGTTCTTCCCTCTTTATTAGGAAACCATCTCCCTGTTTTTGGCATTTTTTTCCTAGGCAACTTTGCCATCTGAATACCTCCTTAAATAATTTTATACATCATGCCATCATAACAGTCTATTAATAAAACCTTCGCCAAGCAGGGGCAGCCCCCAAATTTGCTACTATATCCTATTCTCTTCTGGTGGCTTAACCATATACTCAAGCACCGAAGCCAGAGACCTGCCGTCATCCATTCCATTAGAATCTCACACCCGTAATTGGTCATTAGGACCTATTGATTCTTCCTCCTGAATATATTGTAAATCTATCATTCTTCCTCAGGTTCACCACTGCTTCCTCGTTCACCACTTGGATTATCACAGTCCTTTTCTAATTGGCTTCTCTTTGTTCCTTAGCCTCAGCTTTATCCTTCATCCTACTTCATTCCTCTATAATTATATTTTTTAAATGAAATGGTGGCGCCTAGATGGCTCAATCAGTTATGTATCCGACTCTTGATTTTGGCTTAGGTCATGGTCTCAGGGTTCGTGAGTTTGAGCCCCACAGTGTAGAGCCTGCATGGGATTCCCTCTCTCCCTGTTTCTCTGGCCCTCCCCAGCTTGCATATGTGCACTCTCTTTCTCTCTCTTTCAAAAATAAATAAATAAACTTAATAAAGTGAAATGGATAATACTATGCCCTACATAAAACTGACAATAATCCACAGGATGCAAACCAAATTCCTGAATGTGGCATATCAGCATGACCTTTAAGTGTCTCACCAAACTTCGGTTTCATCATCTTCCCACATACTTTCAGGCTGCAATTCTCTTACTACAGGCAGAAATTGGTGCCTCCTTACTGGGGGTCATATGAATGCTTGATACACATGTTGTTTCAGTACTAGTTTCAAGAAAAGAAAATTAAAATTTTTTTAAATTAAAAATAGAAGAACAGAACAGTATTTTTTAAAAGCTTTAAGTAGTGCAAATAGCACAAAGTAAAATATAGGATTAACATACATCAATAATCAAAGGGAATAAACTGGATGATAGTTAAGGGACAGGTATTGTAAATTGGATTCTTATGCTTTTTGCAAGCCACATAAGGAAAGCACAAAAATGGAAAAAGATAATGAACAAAAGAAAGCAAGACACTCAAATAAAGACAAAAAAGACACATTGAAATTAAAAAAAAGTCTCTACAAAAAATGTTTTTAAATTATTCAGCTGGAGAAACTGGTAAATCCAAATTGAAATTAAATAATAACATTGCATCAAATATACAAAGTGAAATAAGTGAAATGGAGAGGATTAAACAGAGCAATTGTCAGAGATCAATAATAGTGGGAGGTATCACTCCTCTCCATAATCAACTGATCTGGCAGCAAAAGGAACCAGCAAGTTTTACATTTATACAGCACACGTGAAAAGTTTGATGAAGTGGGCATAGGGGGCACCTACAGTCCACAATTAGAGAAGACACCTTCCACTCAAGTGTATTATGAACTTTACACTGAATATATGTCATACCACAAAGCGAATCTCAATATATTGATATCACACCAAAGTTTTCTGTGAGAATAAGACATTTACATTAGAAATTTAAGTTTTAAGACTTCAGTTATGATAACCTGGAATATAGGGCAGACGTTTATAAAACTGGAACACTATAGTAATACTATAGGATTTGAGAATTAAACATATTTACAGTATTTTTAATTTATTACTTTCAAATGAGGATTTACATCCAAATTGGTAAAATCTAGTCATTGATCTAAAGCCAATACAACAAATCAGATGTGCATCCAATTTCATTAATCAAAATCTTTATTCTTTCAAGAATATCTATATTGGGGCCGGGTAGTTCAGTTGGTTAGGCGTCCGACTTGGGCTCTGGTCATGATCTGGTGGTTCATGGGTTGGAGCCCTGTATCAAGCTCTGTGCTGACAGCTCAGAGCCTGGAAACTACTTCGGATTCTATGTCTCCCTCTCTCTCTGCCCTTCCCCCACTCATGCTCTGTCTCTGTCTCAAAAATAAACATTAAAAATTTTTTAATAAAGAATAGCAATATTATTTTATGCTTTCAAATTTCTCAATTGAAAGACTAATGACTGAACTACATTGTAGATGGATTAATGAAATAATGGCATCACTAAACGTGCACTGGAAACTGAACTTATCACTGGCCTTGTGGCTAAAACCTCCAAGGGAAAACTTAGGACTTCTGAAGAATAATATATCATGAAGGTATTTGGATGGTGAACATCAAACATTCAAATTAATATCATAAATTTGTACTAAGTTCACAAAAAATAGGTTGTTACTGGCTAGTATGGATCAGAATATGGTTAGGCAATAAATCCATTCATCTATCTTCAATCACTGTTATCTCTCTTAATCTCACTATAGAGGTGATCAGACAGCATTCCTTTTAGGTCATAAGAGAAATCCTATTAAATGTCAACCCATAAATGGTGTAACCTGGAAACATAAAAACTGGGTGTGGGTTAGTTTAAGATGAAATGGGCCTTAACTTAGATAGAAAATGGAAATGCACAACATATATTTCATAAGTCTTCATGCAAAAGATATTGGCATGTCACTGTATTTTATCATTTTAGCCTAGTTGAATTTAACATCACTGACAAACAGATGACTTGACCATCAGTTTTTCCAATTTGTATAGTAATACTGGTTTTATTTTCCTGAAGTCTTTCTTTCTCTAGTAACAGAAAGTTATTCAGAAATGGTAATTAAAAGACATTGAAGGTCATCTGATTTGTTGTATTGGCTTTAGATCAGTGACTAGATTTTACCAGTCACTGCTCTGTCAGCTTTAATACAAAGCATGCATTTATCTTACTAACAGTTCAATTTGTGGGATAGCTGTTTTTCACAATTAAAACTACTGAAGCTTTAATATACATGGAAATTATCTTGATAGCATTCTCTCCACATTTCTAACAACACTGAAAAGCTCTAATATAAAAATATATACAGATGACTACAGCTGGTTTTCTGAGGACAGCTTTTAAGACTGCTATATGATTTTAAGAGAAACATTTACATGAATCTTAAGATAAGTTACTGAGTGCTACAGAAATAAGACCATTTGGAACAGATTTACAAAAAAAAAAACATTCTTACATAAATAATTGGTGAGGGATTGAAGTAGGAAGGGGCTCATCATACTCTTGCTGACGGAATGGACAAGACTGCTGATTGAGTAGAGTGGAGAAAGAATTGACATAAGAAGGTTAATTGCAAGAGAAATGAAGCTGATCTGCTTAGTGAGATGATGTTGATTGCTACCTAGTTAGTTCTATGAGAGAAAACACACAAAATCTTCTACTTAATTGAGTTTAAGCCCAGTTTAGTAATCACAGAATTATGAAGGGCTAGAAGGAATGTTAAAGATCACCTATTTCAACCCATGTGCCTATAAAGAAACCAGGAAGTTATATAATTTATCCAAGAAATACAAATCAAATCTACTGCCTTCTATTACAGGGTCCTTTCCATTGAATTAAACTGAATTAGATGTGTGGATTCAATAGAAGCAATCTTTCTGTAAAGTCAATTAGTATGAATACACCCACCCCCCACCCATCTGACAATTACAATAAAATTCTCTGGGGAATGCATTATGAGGAATAGAAAAAAATGCCAGAGCAATTCTGTTAAAGCTAAGGCAATCTGAGAATTTAATTTTGGTATGTCTGGCCAAAGTCAATTACTCATGCACAGGGGCTGGAAAGTGACCAAGGGCTGACTCGGCAGCTTTTAAACTCTTCTGTTGAATTTAAAAAGAATAAAATAAAAAATAGGGAGAGGAGGTAGGGAAAGGACAGGGCAAGAAATGAATATGAACTATATAAATTAATAGCTTAATAGTGAAATAGTGAATACTAGACTATGAATTTATTTCAAAAATGCTAAGTACTCAGGAAACTTTATCTAAAATCAAAGGGCAATGGAGTAGCATCCCACTGTATGCTTTAAATACATACAATTTTGTCAATTATACCTCAATAAAGCTGAAAATAATTTTTTAAATAAAAATGCATTTAAACTTTTTGCCAAGAAAGAAGATGAAATAGAAATAAGAGACAAGGGGCACCTGGGTGGCTCAGTTGGTTAAGCATCCAACTTAAGCTCAGGTCATGATCTCACGATTTGTGGGTTCAAGCCCCATGTCAGGCTCTGTGCTAACAGCTCAGAGCCTGGAGCCTGAATCAGATTCTCTGTCTCCCTCTCTCTCTATCCCTCCCCCGCTCATGCTCTGTCTCTCTCTGTCTCTCAAAAATAAAAAATAAAATAAACATTTAAAAAATGAAACAAGAGACAAGGATGGGAGGATAGAAAGGTGGGAAAATGAAGATAAAAGGCAAGAAACAGAGGTGGGAAAACTTTGGAGGAAGCTAAACTTTGTCACCAACTTGAAGTGGTACCTTCTTATCAAAAGGAAAAACCCTCTAATACATAATAACTTTATAACATTACAAACAGAAATTTAGCATTTAATATTCAAAAAGAACCATCTTACAGAAGAAGCTATCAAAGCCTCCTCCAGATAATGAATCCTAGTTGTATTTATAATATGACTTACAAAAGTGTGATTTTTTTTGGTCTGTCAGAAACACATCCAAGACACAAAAAGTTACGTTCTTATTATTTTAAAGCATGTGAAAGCAAAGGTATGCTCTCTCTTTTTTTTTTTTTTAAAGGAATGCTAACGCATTACCATCAATGTCTACTAAGCTATACCTCCTGTCTTCGTTCTTATTCTTGTCATCATCACTGAGAATCTTAGGAAACTTGCTAATCCCTACAGCTACATTTTCTATAACCAAGATTTTCTCTTTCAGTCAGGGCTTGCCTGTGGCTGGGAAATGAAAATTGAGGAAGTAGAGGATGTGGAAATGGGTGCTAGTCTCAGAGTCTGAAAGCCTAGTTCCGAAGTGGTCATTACCTAGTCGAGTGATGGTATTCAACTCATGTCATCTGTTGGGAGGAGCTCAGTTTCTTCATTTAAAAAAATAAGATGTTGGGTTAGATGATCTCTAAGCTGTCTGACAACTTGAAAAACTTGAAATGGAGCCAATCAATTGCCTCTTCCTTTTTGAATTTTCCTCACATTCCCTTTAATACAGTTGAATAAGTAGCTTTTGCAAAGCAACGAGTAATGTTCTACTTCTATATCAAACTTTCCTAGCCTTTGCCAAAGGCCCCAATAGCCAAATAATTTCAAATAACTACTAACTCTCAGAGCAGTACAAGTCATGTAAGGTCACTGTTTACGTTCTACATTGATGGAAAGGTTTTGTGAAAATGAGAAATGTTTTTAATCCTTAGTTGAAATAATTTAGTGACAGGAAAATTCTTGCTTTCTACAAGGAAACTCAAGCCACAGATAAGAGCTACTTCAATTTGCATGGTATTTATGGTTAAGAAGCAGAAAAAAATCCTTTAAAAGTTTATATTCATGACCGTCTAACATTACAGCTTTGACAAAATGGACAAAGGTAAATTATCTCGGTGCTATGTTTAATGGCTCTAATAGCCTTACTCAGTACTGAGCCATTTATTTCAGGATATCTACTTATTTGTACAACTAATTTCCAAAAATACAGGCTAAGATAGTAAAAGTTACCATGTAGAAAAACAATTTTAAAATTCCAGTCACTGACCAAATTTCAATCATAATCATTAGGTAAATAAACATATTTTTTATTTAGCATGTATTTGATTACTGATATCTTCATATAAACAAAAATATTTTTTAAGTAAGAAGAATAGGAATAAAATGTAGGATAAAAAGTAAATATCATTACTATTCTGAACATTATGAGGTTCAAGATTCCTTTACCTAAAATATACTCTTAATGAGACTTGAGGCTGCTGAATAAAATACAATCATTAGATGCAGCATTGTTTACATCGTAATTACGACACTGTTTATAATGCCATGGTTCTCTCCAAAGGCCACTAATACAATGCAGTCTTTTAGCTGAAATACTCAAACAATGATACCATAATTACCATATCCCTCTTCATTTAAATACTCTATGCATCCTGCCACAGTGACCTTATTTGATCCCAGGATGCTTGTAGGAACATGCCGCCCCACTTATTCAGCCATGATGCCTATGCCTATGACTAATCTGAGATAAAACTGAGACACAAATAAAAATAATGCTCATGACTTCCTGTCCATTTTTGCCATTCTCTTCCTTTCTTTACTGGTCTTCTTTAACCCTCATACTAAATAATCTTCAACTACTTTTGGCATAAAAAGAGCCTCAAGTGCTATATGAAGTCCTCAAGCCCAATACCAGTATTTCCCAGAGAATGTGCCAAAGAACACCAGCCTTCTGAGACATTTATCATAGAAAAATCAAAGAGAGTATGGAGAGGTTCCAAGATCCAATACTTTGGGGAAACTTTGCTTACCATCTTCCCAATCCTGAGGATTTCCTAAATCTATTATCGTCAAAGGCTCCTAGTCATCTTGCAATAAAGAAATATTTTACCTATATTTAACCCATGCAAATCCAAAATTTATTTAACTATGGAGGCTATTCATTTTTTTCAAATAAATTTTCTTAATAAATCTGATAATCAGTGGCTAATAAGAAGCAGTTTCTTGCCCTTACCTAGAATTTAACTGCTAGGGTCCTAGACTCTCAGGAATGAGTTAGAAGCTGATTAGTTAACTGGAAAATAGTCAATACAAATCAAGAGGTTAACTCTTTACAATAGACTCATGTGTTACCTCTATCAGAGAACAGTTGATTTTAGCATACATTTGCAATGCATCTGCCAAAGTGCAGAATAAATTGGAAGTTTCAGGCACTAAAGCTGTAAGACTGCACCCTGAATGTGTCTCTTATTGCACATATTATATTGGTTCTAGAATTTCTATACTCAAGGAGCTAATATCTGAGGCTATATTTACAAATACTGAGTAAGGGTAATCTTTGTAGACACATTTGATCAGACTATTTTTCTCACCTAACAGAAATGGATTTAGTCATCTGCCTTTTGATGCCAAAAAACTTTTTTTTTAATTAAAAAAAATCAAAATGCCACCTACAAATATCTAGCTGTGGAGCCATGGCTAGGTCTTGACTGTTTATTTGACTAATGACCAATGCTTGATTGACTGGGTCATTGAATTGAGAGAGAGCCCTGAGTTTTGATTTCTACAAAAATATCTTTTCTACAAAAATATCTTCAAAGGAATATTTTTTTCTTTGAAAGCCTTAGAAAACTAGCAGTTTGAATTTCTTATCTCTACAACTCACCATTTACAAGAAATCTTATCTTTAAACCAAGTAGAAACATGGAAAAGACATAAGTCTTCTATTCATATTAACACAAATCAAAGGATAACATGGTGATGATGAAGATGAGAATAGCTGAGGGAGCTCAAAGGTATTTTAAATGGAAGTTAGAAACTGTGTCAAATATGTTTTTTCAAGACTTTTCTGATACATCTTGCTTCCTTGTTAGAATGGTAGCACACGTAAGGACTGCTCCCCTGCACACTGTCTGACACTTTATCTCTGTCAGCTTTTTATTCCCATATGCTTATGCCCTCAGAAATGCTGATCACAGAATTTTCAAGCCACAAAATACTTGTAGGTATTTTTTTCCCAGTGGAAACCAGCATTATTACCTCCAACATTGATCCATTCTAACAGAGAACCGCAGAACTAATCCTACCATTAGGTCAAAACGATTGATAGCATCAGCAAGTGGTTGAAATCCTTAGTCTAACAAAATTATGTTTTTTGAAGACTAGTGTACTCACTGATGAATGCCTTATAAACTTACATTATGTGAAGTATTTGCAACTTACCTTTATAAAATATTTGTCGGTTCTGAGAAACTGCAGTTTCCTATTTCTGATTCTTTGTTTAAAATCAATACAATTTGAGTCTTAAAAAGCCAAAGGGGAAATACATTTATATCTCCAGCCCAATATATCTCCAGTAATATAATATTTTTGGAACTGATTCTGTTATTAGGATGTATCACTCCAAAGAAAAGGACAAAATTAGGAAGACCTTACAGTCATTACTATTTTCTACCCAAACCCTCAAGGTAGTTTTATAAACAATCACAAAAACAAAAATAGTACACAAACATGGCTTTGGTGTTATTCCTACAAACTCACTGACATCCTCTTTCTTTCTTATTTTTTTCCTAGTGGAGAAAAATGCTGATATTTTTCTGGATAACATATTAAAAGTGAATTCTTGATGTTTTACTATTTGCTTTTACATTCTATTAAAGAAAATTATTCCCAAAGTGAAACTATGATGTTGTTCAATGGAAAATTATGATGTATGATACAACTCTGTCTCTTACTAGATTTCACATGTCTTTACCATCACCTACTCAATGAGGAAGTGGCATAATTGAAGGATAAAAAGGGGAAAAAGATCTAAATAGAATTTAGGAAACAAAAAAGCAAAGGGGGGAAAGGGAGAAAGAGAGAGGCAATTCAAGAAAAAGACTCCTAACTATAGAGAACAAACTGATGATGGTTACCAGAGAGGAGAGGGGATGGAGATTAAGTAGTACACTTGTGATGAGAACTGGGTGATGTATGGAAGTGCTGAATCACTATATTATAAGTGTGAAACTAATAGAACAGTTCGTTAACTAACTAGAATTTAAATAAAAACTTAAAAATAATAAAATAAAAAATATTTTCCATTTAAATCACTTTCATCAACCAGATAATCTCCATCTCAGCTCTTAGTTCATTTCCTTCATTGCATTTTCATTTCGAAATTGCTTTTTTCCTTTCCTTATTCATTATCTCTCATCCCATAAACCATAGGTTCAATATGGGAGGGAGTTTTCTACACCTAGAGGCTACCAAGTGTTAATGCTAAATGAACAAAGGAAGTGGGGGCAGGGAAGAGAATATACATGATAAATTAGAAGAAAGTTACAGTGTGGTCCCAAAATCTCTAAATGTACCAAGTAAAAGCAAAAGTAATGCTTTTATTTGTTTATTTTACTCCGTCATTTTCTGCTGAATGTTTCTAAATTATTCAGTATCTTTCATTATTTGATTGTAATAACTAGCTCCCATCTGTTGAACAGTACAGTGTCAAGTACTTTACATACAATTTTGCAACCATCCTGTAAGGTAAGTACTACTATATCTATACAGGCAAACAAAGGCACACAGAAATGAAGCCACAGGGTCACACAGGCGAGAAGAAGCAGAGCCAGGATTTGAACTTCTGCTTGACTGTGTTCTCTCCTCTGCCTTCTCCACTTAACTGTATTTATTCAGTTTGCTCTATACCAATTGGTGTTTTATTGTTGCTTTATAGATATGCTTAGAGTTTTGTTTTTTAAAAATATCCTTCTTATGTCTTACCCACTTGATAATAAACTTGCTAAATATAGAAACTGGAACTTTTTAAACCTAATTTGCTGTGTATATATCTTGAGAAGAGTGATTTTATGTTCACATACTCTATAATTTATTCAACCATATTTCCATAAGCATAGCTAGCTTTTTTGAAGGAAAAATGCCCCAAATCTTTTCTATTCTGTTATAACATCACCCTTTATCTACCCATAAAGGTAAAATTTTAAATTATCTGGCTTTTAAGAATTGTGTACTGGAGGGGTACCTAGGTGGCTCAGTTGGTTAAATGTCTGACTCTTGATTTCAGTTCAGGTCATGATCTCACAGTCAAAAGATAAAGCCTCTTCCATGTTGTGCTCCCCACTGAGCATGGAGTCTGCTTAAGACTCTCTCCCTCTGTCCCTTCCCCACTTCTGCATGTGTGCTCTCTCTCTCTCAAAACAACAACAACAACAACAACAAAAACCACAACAAAAAATGAAAAATCAAAAAAGAACAGAATTGTGTAAAGTTTACAAATTATATATTGAAAGTTCCAATTCATTTAATCTCTTGAATAATTATAATGCCATCTGTATAGCAACTACCATAAAATTTTAAAAGTTTAACAGTGAACTATTTTAAAATAAACGTATTTAAATGTTCAAATTCTGCTTTATATGCTTTATATTTTTGTTCCCTGTATTTCTTCAAAATTACTATCTTAAAAATCATTTATTGCTTAATTAGTTCCTCACCATAGGCACAAGTATGATATCAATTATGTTTTCATAACTCCTAAACCGATTTGGCCTTCAAACTGTTGGGTGTCCATTTCCCTTTAGCATCAACATATTAAGCTGAAGGTAGAATTTGACTCACTGTGTATTTCAAAAAAATGGCACACTGTATATTTCCTTCTCCCATTATTTGGATATAAAAATTAGTTAAAGCAGCTAACTTTAGTTTCTTGATTAGTTCTTCTCTTTAACCAATCTGTTGTTAACTGCAAGCTGCTTCTTTTAACATAAAATTGACCTTTAAATATATATTTCTCATGAAATTAATTCTTTGAGTATAGTTGACACACCATGTTACATGAGTTTCAGGTGTACGACATAGTGATTTGACAAGTCTATACATTATCCTGTGCTCACCACAAGTGTAGCTACCATCTGTTACCATACAATGCTATTACAATACCATTGAGTATATTTCCTATACTCTACTTTTATTCTCATGACTTATTGATTCCATACCTGGAAACCTGCATCTTCCACTCCCTTTAACCCATTTTGCCCATCTCCCCACTACTCTCTGGCAACCATCACTTTGTTCTTTGTATTTACAGATCTGATTCTGCTCTTTGTTTATCCATTGGTTTTGATTTGTTTTGCTTTTAGATTCCACATATGAGTGAAATCACAAGGTATTTGTCTTTCTCAGTTTGACTTATTTCACTTAGAACAATATTCCCTAAGTCTATCTACATTGTCACAAATGGCAAGATCTCATTCTTTTTTATGGCTGAGTCATAAACTGTTATTTGTAAGTATCAGATATTTTTGCTAAATTACTAAAAACATGAAATAAGATATTTAACAAGCAGGATCTTCACACTTGATGCAATTTCATTGTCACTGACACTTTACTTAGTTCAAACTTTCAATCCAAAATCCTGAAATGACATCCAGAAAAAGAGAAAACCTTAAAAGACAAAGCAAAGATCTCTTGAACCACTTTCAATACTTCCCTGTAAAATATTTTCTGCCACTTAAAAATCTGTATTTTATTACAAATAGGTAAGGAAGAAAGGTTCTACTCAGTACTGGATATATTTATAAAAATTTAAATTTGTTTTCTTTTAAATGTATTTACTTTAAAAGTGTCAGGTAATTGATAAAAGTATAAAGAATATAAAACCCAGGGGTGCCTTGGTGGCTCAGCTAGTTAAACATCCAGCTTCAGCTCAGATCATGATCTTGCAATTTGTGGGTTCAAGCTCTGTGTCAAGCTGTCTGCTATCAGCACAAAGCCTGCTTTGGATCCTCTGTCTCCTCTGTTCCTCCCCTGCTCATGTTCTCTCTCTCAAAAATAAAAATAAACATTAAAGAAAAAGGATTATAAAACACATTCTACCCCCAAATAATCACCATTTCATATATTTTGATTCAAATATACATAGGAGGATATGTAGGAAGAAAGATCATTAGGTAAAGCAGATATAGGTAGCAAATAATTTTTAAAAATTCAATGCATTCTATGTGGAATTTAAGAAACAAAACAGATGAACTTAGGGGAAGGGAAAGAAAAATAAGATAAAAAGAGAGAGGGAGGCAAACCATGAGAGACAAATTCAGAGAACAAACTGAGGGTTGCTGGAGGGGAGGTAAGTGGCTAAATGGGTGATGGGCATTAAGGAGGGCACTTGTTTGGATGAGTACTGGGTGTTGTATGTAAGAGAGAATCACTGGATTCTACTTAAATAAATGAATGAACGAATGAATATTGATACATTCTACCCTGTGCTATATATATACGCATACATATATACATACTTATTATAGTACATACATACTATATTAAATATAATTTTACTTGAATTAATCAAAGAACTTGAAATTAATAGATTTTCTGAAATTGAGATGTCTCTTTACCCTAACAAATACATTAAATAAGAAAAAGTTATTAATTCATTAAGGAAAGACTTATGAAAAAAAAGTTGGAGCTATTACTTGCTACATGAGCTGAGGACACATTAATGCTTTCTCCTACTGTCATTCTACCAGTCTGATGATTGGTTCTAAGTTTTGGCAACTATGAACAAAGCTGCTATAAATATTCACATGTGGTTTTGTGTGAATATAAACTCTTTTGGGTAAACACCAAGGGATATGACTGCTGGATCGTATGGGATGAGTATATTCAGTTTCATAAAAAAAAAAAATAGCTAATTGCCTTCCCATGCAACTGTACCACTTTGCATTCCCATCAGCAGTAAATGGACATTCTTGTTGCTCCATGTTGGATGCTGTTAGCATTTCAGATCTTGGCCATTCTAATAGGTGTATAATGTTATCTTATTGTTTTTCTTTTCTTAAGTTTTCCTTTAATTAGGGTTTATACTATATTACTTAACTTCTCACACATGTGAAAATGTTTGTGCATTCATATGTATATTAAAAAGCCAATTTGGGTCAGTATAAAACCTCAGATTACACTTTCTTGTCCTCAGGATTTTAGTCTATAAGATTTTACCATTTAAGGACTCAATGGGAAAGTCTAATACTAATCTCATTCTTCTGTCCTTCATGTGAATTAGGCATTCATGCTGAGATGCATATAATAAGTTTATTCATTATCTTTACAGTTTATTACCTTTGCCATGGTTCAGAATGCCCTTGCAACCATATTTAAGCCTTCACTTCAGGAATTTTTTCTCTCCCCCTTTTTTTTAAATTCAGGGATACAGATTATGCGTATTTTACTTCTCCTTTATTTTTCTTCCACATCCATCATCTTCCCATAATACATTTTATAGGCTTTGTCTTTAAATTAAATTTTGTGGGATCTTCTCAAGGATTTTCTCCCTACTCCTAACTTAGTTTCAGTCAACTGTTTTCCTTTGTTGAAAAAGGAACTGTTTCCTTTGTCTTCTACCCTAGTGTGTGTGCATATGTGTAACAACAAACACATACACATATGCACACACACTAGGGTAGAAGATTACATATATCATTTACAAGTGTTATTCAGAAAAGTTATCATTATAGTTACAGCAACTAACATGTTGTCTCATAATTATATATGGGAAATGTATGTCTCCTCTCATATTAGTTAGAGTTGTCCTTGATACAAAAACAAAAAACCTAATAACGTTTTAAAATACAAAAACATTTAATATTTGTCTTAGAAAACAAATGTCAAGATATAGTGGCATGTGGTTTTGGATTGCTGACTAAATGATGTGAGTCCTAACTCTAATTATTTTTGGCTTCTCACCTAATAGTCCCAAGATGGTCACTGCTCTATAGGCATTAAATCTATGCTCAAGGCCAGAAGAGGAGGAAGAGGAGCATTAGCCACAACTTTCCTCTTTTAGTAGGAAGATAGAAGCATCTCTACTACTCTTACAACCACTATCACCGCCAGCAAATTCTGCCCACAACCCAGGAGCTGCTGGGAATTTTCAGCACTATAATAGAGGCAAGCAAGACAGAAGACAGTTGGGCAGAGATACTAATCAGCCAACCAACTAGGTTTTCCATATCCCATGAGAGCTCTGTAACAGAAAATTTGGAGCTTATCCATCTCCACATGCCTACCACTTAGCAGTGTTTGATATTTTTACATAGGCTAAATAACTATTTATTGAATTAAACCCCTTTATGGATTACATTATTTATTGCTCTCCGAACCTTTAATTAAAATAATATTTTCAAAAAACAGTTACCATGGATCGTGTACAAATACAATAGGAATTTACAATATAAACCTAAAACTCTGATATTAAGTTGAAATTAAAACCTGTTCATCAGAGATGTCAATCTAGCATTTTATATGACTAAAATTCTATTTAAAGAGTAAAATCTGTACAATATAGCATAGGTTTAGAGTGATAAGTAAATGTGAGATTGATTCATGTTTTGATTGTAAAATGCTTTTCTGTTTTATTTTCCCATGTGAGTTCTTACTCCTTACTCTGCAGGGCTAGGCTACTCTGTTTTACTATTAAATTATTAGGTAGGTTATAAATAAAGTGGAAAATAGTATTGCTAATACTAATAAATGGAATTTATCTGTAGAGTACATTCAGGATGCCAGAAAGTGCTCCACTAGGCTTCACTGTTGATATTTACAGAAACTTCACATTCTGTTTTATAATATATACATGTTGCTTCTAATAAAAATAGCATTTATTCCTAAATTTTTTAGTAGAATAAAGCTTAAGGATGATGTACCAAATTCATCCTGGGCTTTGTGTAACTATAATGATGATGATGATGATGATGATGATGATGATGATGATAGCCAAAATACAGTGCTTATGTGTGCCAGGCACTTTTCTGAGCACTCTACATTTCTAAACTCATTTAATCCTGGCAAAAAACCCAAGGAGGTAAGTACTGTCATCACCCACACACACAGAAGAGGAAGCTGAGGCAGAATCTGAAGTAACTTTCCCAGGGGCCAGCAAGTAGCAAGTAGCATAGCTAAGATTTAATACCAGGCCATCTGTCTCCAGAGCTTGGACTCTTTTCTAATTTAGTTTATTTTTATTTATTTTTGAGAGAGAGTTGTAGTCAGAGCAACCAGGGGAGGGGCAAAGAGAGAGGGAAAGAGAATCCCAAGCAGGCTCTGCACTGTTAGCACAGAGCCCAATATGGGGCTCAAACTCATAAACTGTGAGATCATGACCTAAATCAAAATCAAGTATAGGACACTTAACCAACTAAGCCACCCAGGCAATCCCAGAGCTTGGACTCTTATTATTACTTTCCCCTGAAACCCACTATGGGTCCCCAGGAGTACTCATACTTGGTTTTAACAAATATATTTTCTCCTTTATCATGTCAAGCACTCTCCTATATAGGCATTATTTTCTACAGTAGATACATGAGGAAACAGACTTAAAGAAGTTATAGTAACTTGCCAAAAATCACAAGACCACAAATATGATTCAGACAAAACTCTCTCTGACTCTAAAATCTACATTCTTATTGTCCAGTGCTCTGTACTGCCTCCACCAGATGAAGAAAACCCTTCAGTGAATGATATGCTTCCTGTGTCACAAAGCATAAAGAATATCACAAGGCCACGGAATTTCAGAGCTGAAAGAGATCATGTAGTTCAACCCCAACCCTTTTATCTTACAGGTGAGGAATGAAATCCAGAGAGTAGAAATACTACCACTTCACTGGAAATCTCTAATATCTTCACCTAAGGGTCAATCCTCTCTAAAATCTCTTTTCTTTTCCTTGTATGTTGATTTTCCATTCAAAAATTATTTGATATAGTATAAAGTGTTACAGTTCACTTTTGAGAGGCTATTGTAAATATTGACCCTTATCTTTTCAGAATGAAGAAAACCTTCAGTACTTCACAGCCTTCATTTTCTCCAAAGCTTTATTTATCTCTGTCATTTTAGAAAATATAAAATCTACTTGCTAGAAGGGTATACAGCACAACATGTATCAAACTCTTCCAGGAACCCTAGGAAGACAAAAATAATGACAATTTGTACCTAGCATTCCTGAAGAAGCCTATCCATTTTGTATCTGCTTTTATTTATTGTTTTCATACTTGGAAAAATATAATCACTTAGGTCACTGAGTGATTTACACATTCACATTGTTTTGGATATAGTGTTCTGCAAAACAGCCAAGATTTCTGCTTTTCTGAGATTTGCAAGTGTTTATTACATATTATTCAAAGTTATCTCAGAATATATGACTAAAGCTTATTATAATATATTCTTCAGGTTAGAAAAGTGTTTTAGCCCCATGCATATATAAATATATAAGGCAATTATTAATTAGCAGCAAAGACATGCCATTTCAATACTATTATTTCATCATGAAAATAATCAGCACTCTTCCTTTTTATTTTCCAGGCAAGAGTCTCATGGATCCTTATGCACTACAGTGGCCATTAAGTGATACTGTCATTCTGTATTATTACTTTATAACAATCATAAATTAGATAGGAAGGGCATAATCCCTCATTTTCTAAATAAACTTAAATCTCAGAGAGGTTAAGTGGAAAGATCAAAGTCAGATACTAATAGGTGGAGGAACCCTACTGAAATTTAGATCCGTTATCTGCAAGCAGCACCCTTAACATTGCATTAGGTTATCTTACCCTAGTCTAATCAATTTATCTACCATCCAAAATTAAAGTTTTATATCTGTAACATTTGCTGCTTATTTCAAAGAGTGGTTTTTCACAGTCTTTCATTCAAATACATTTTCCTTTATTAGAATTTGTTAAAACAAAAATTTTTTTCTAAAGCCTTTAAATAATTACTATTTAAGTTATTCTCCATAAACAAAGTATTTAAGAGAGATAGCAAACATCCTTAGACATACAGTAGCACTTCAAAGTCCATCCACTTGATGCACAAAGAGTCATATTACAGCACTTTATCCCCAGGGCACCTGGGTGGCTCAGTCAGTTAAGCAAGTTACTTCGGCTTAAGTCATGATCTCACAGTTTGTGAGTATGAGTCCCGTGTCAGGCTCTGTGCTGACAGCTCAGAGCCTGGAGCCTGATTCAGATCTGTGTCTCCCACTCTCTCTCTGCCAGTCCCCTGCTCGCTCTCTCTCACTCTGTCTCTCTCAAAAATAAATAAACATTAAAACAGTTTATCCCCAACTGCCCCATGATCTCAGAGAACAACATACTGCATATTCATTCCTATTGGCACAGTTAGCTGGCTACAGGTAAAGATTACTTTCTTTTCTTAATAAAAATTTTAAAAGTATTAACATTGTATAGTTAACTTTGAAGAATAGTGAATTTTAATGAGGGTTCTGTGATCACAGGAAGGTCAGTTAGCTCAGTATTTTGGCTGCACACACAATACAGAAAAACAAAATTATCCTTTATGAGATGAAAATGACTGTGATAGTATAAAATAGTTCTTTGCAAATGTGCACCATTCATTTGCATGAATTCTAAAGTCATTACTTGAAAGTGCAGGGAAAAGACACACTCACTTCTCCATGGGTGTGCCTTCCAGGTGTGCCTTCCAAGTGTGCTATTACAGCTGTGGGACGGCAGCCAGGCAGGTCTAAGACCCTGCTAAACTTGGCCTCCTCTGGGGATGCTGATTTGTAAAATTCTAGAAGGTCCATCTTTAAAAATAAGTGATTAAAGATAAAGAAAAGGAAGAATGTAAAAAACCCACTTTTTTTCCTTCAAAACAAAGAAACCAGATGATCATTTGGTATTTTGGTCCAAAAGTCAAACATCATTGTGCACTACACCTTTCACTAGAAAAAGATTTTATTTTCTTCACATTCTTTACCCTGAACACCTCAGTGCTTCACAGATGTACTAGTAATTTTCCTAAATTTATAACCACACTGGGTTTATATATATCCCTCATAAAATTGATGCAAGTGTGATAATGGGTTTATACAAAAATTGTAATTTATGTCAAGCTGTTTTGTTGAAGAGAAGCTTAGCTCCCATTTATAGCTTTAATAAGCTACTGCTTGCTTCCTAATTGTGTAACCTGTGGAGTTATGAAATATGTAAATTGAGGAATACCTTTATCTATGAACCCCAGATAGTGTCTGCTTGTCATATATGCTTTCTTGAAACATTATTCTTGAATATATATATATATTATTTCTTGAAACAATATTCTCCCAGAGAATATTGGTTTTTAAATTAATATATTAAGGAAAAATTACTGTTCCTATAATTGTTTTTATTTTATATGTCATTTCCAAAATTTATATTTGGCAGAGATTTACTATAATAGTTAATAGAAAAAAATTTCTAAGCAGAGATGGTGATAATGCTGTAATTTTTAAAAATTATGACTTTTTTAAATTAAAATGATGTGTGTCTTTTACAAAAACTTCAAGTCATATAGAAACATAGGAAGTTTCATTTTAGATAACCCAAACCCCATTTTTCAGAAAGAAATAAACTTCTCCAATACCAATCAAATATCATTCCAAACATACCTAAATATCTATTAAGTTAGAAAAAGGGGTCAGTAGAATAAAATTATATATGATATTTTAATACTTAAATGTTACATTTTCTTCTCTTTGAATTTAAAATATTGAACTAAAACTGAAGAATTATTGAAATTCAGGTAAATACTTCTTTTCTTTTTTTTTCAGGTAAATGTTTCTTAAACATAAAGCATAATGTTTTCTTTACTAAAACTCCACTCCAAAGTTGAGGGAAAAAACTGAAAAACTTTAGGAGGCTGGATGTTTTTCAATTATATATATCAACATAGGTATTAGCTTCTAACTCTATGTTATGGATAAAAGAAAATTAGCTCATTAATGCTTCTTCTAAAATTCCCTTCTCTTACTCCCAGTCATTGCCATTAATATGTTTACCTTATCATGGTTTATAACATTCATAGTCTGTTCTATGACTGTAATTCCTAAAGTTGTTATTTATAATTCATGATTAGATAGACTTAATGCTCACTATTAAGTATGTGTCTGTGTGTTTAAAGAAGGGCTCCATGACTATATATAGCCTCTGTCTCTGCCCCTTACTGCTTCAGAATGTGTCTCAGTTGACATTATATACAACTGAAAATAAAACTTGGGTTACACTTTCTTTTCTCCAGACCTGTGTAGAAACTGCTTCTCTGACTTCTAACATTATGTGCAAATTGGAGACCAACCTATTTTCTCCCTTATATGTAGTTTGAGCTTTTGCCTTAAATGTTCACATGATAATCCTTAGGTTCGAGAAACTGTACTAAACTATCTCCAGATATTCATTATTCTATATAAATTGTCCTAGGACATAGTATGATTTTTCAGTTTGAAAATTCAAACCTTTACAAAAGTTTGCGTCATTTTTGCACTTTTTGTTTTTTTTCTTTTCTCAGAAACACCAATTATGCAAATACTGGCTCTGTTGTTACTCTTTCAAATATTTTATCATTACAACATTTTTATATTGTTCGCACACATTTCATTTGTCAGATATTTTCATATCTATATATACCTTTTTGTTTTCAAATTTATTCTATTTGTGTTGCTTCTAACATATATTTTGCTCTTACATTTTTTTCATTTCCATTTTTATTTTCTTTCTGAACTCTACCAGCTCTATTTTCATCTCCTTTTATTTGTCATATGCTGTCTTCAACTCTTCTGTCTCTCTCTGAACTCTTTCTTAGAAAGTATATCACTTATGATATGTGCTTTTCATGGCTGTTTTGCTAGTTTTCCTCTCCTTATGTGGAAGAGAACATGGCAGATTTTATGCATTGTTCTATCCATCAGTCTCTTTCTGATGACTTCTCATCTTTAATGAGGCTGGCAAAAAAAACAAAACAAAACAGTGCAATAGAAGGGGAAGAGAAAGTGAAATGAAATGGCTGGAAATTAGGTGGAGAAGTTGGTAGCTGCTATTACTATTTCAGCTTACCAACTCAAACACTTTCTTTCCAAATCTTTTGTGTTGTTAATATTGAAGGTACTTCACTCCCCACGTTTTTTCTCTCAAAAAGTCTGCATGGATCTCAACAGGTTTTTGGTATAGCTGTATGCCTCCTATTACCTCCGCCTTCTTCTCTGACAGGCTGCCTGGACTTAGATATCAAGTGGTAGAGGACACAATGATGTGGTTGGCATAATGTCCCTCTGAGGCCTTCCCTCCTTATCTTACCATTGTAGAGGGTCAGCTGGGATCTCTGCATGAATATTCTCCATTTTTCTTAGGCTTCCCAGAAACCAAGCTCTCTTTAATTGAAAGCTCTCAAATATGCTTTTCAGAGAACAACACATACTGTCTGAGGCACCCAATGTCCTCTCTCAGTAGGCATGATGATTTAGGCAGAGGTTACAATATTTAATATATGAACTTCATAATTTGTGCCATTGAGTTTGAGGACAATTGCACTTGCTTCCTGGAGATGGCATCTTTCTCCTTCTTTTTGTTTCCTTTGATATTTTCAATGGACTTTGAGGTAGTAAGGAGAAGAAAATGACTCTACAACAACTAACACTGAAAGTATAAGACTCTTTTCTATTCCAGGGGCGCCTGGGTGGCTTAGTCGGTTAAGCGTCCGACTTTCGCTTAGGTCATGATCTCGCGGTTCGTGGGTTCGAGCCCCGCGTCGGGCTCTGTGCTGACTGCCAGCTCAGAGCCTGGAGCCTGTTTCAGTCTGTGGCTCCCTCTCTCTCTGACCCTCCCCTGCTCACGCTGTCTCTCTCTCTCTCTCTCCTAGAAATAAATAAAACATTTTTAAAAAAGACTATTTAATATTCCATATATCAATTTACCATCAAAATGTCTAGTTAAATTTAGGAGATTTCTAGTAAGTTCACATAAAAAGTATCAGTGAGTACCTTCTGTATACTAGAAGGACCCAGACACTTGACCAGGCACAGATGTCAGTGTAAATATTAATAAGCCAAGATCTGGACACATCGAATGCCCAGATGTATCGGTAAGCATTGTACAGTATAATAAGTGTTATAATAATTGAACTTACAATGTAGTATGAAAACATGTGATTTAATGCCTTGCAATTTCCAAAGTATTTTCAAGTTCATTGAGGGATGACTGTGTTGTATCTGACACCATGACTTATATTGCCAACTTCAAATAAAGACATTAGGCTGAGGGGTGCCTGAGTGGCTCAGTCCATTAAGCATCCAACTTTTTATTTCAGCTCAGGTCATGAACTCACGGTTAATAAGATTGAACCCTACATCAAGCTCCATGCTGTGAACTTGGGATTCTCTCTCTCTCTCTCTCTCTCTTTCTCTCCCTTTCCCTCTACATCATGCTGCCCTGGAAAGAAAAACTGAGTTGATCACATGACACAAAAATGAATCCATTTTGTGAGCCATGATTAGTCTTCCATGTACCACATTGTGCCCCAGTGGGTGATCAGCTGTCCTCTGTAGACTTGCACTGTGATCTACAATTTGTCCTCTATGGAGTACACTATGATTTATCCTTCTGGAGCAAAATAGACTCATGTAACTTTACCCAGGACACCAATGATAGTTTTATTGTTTGGAAATGTAAGTATTCAAAGACGCTAGTTTCTTGTAGGATAGTTGGTAGGTTACCCAGAAAGGTTAGCTAAATCATATTTCACAAAAATGATCTCTGTGTGTATATATGTATATGTATTTTAACCAAAACTATGTAAATAGTCACTCATTTGCCAACTATATGATACAGGGCCACAGCTTTTCAGTTTAGTAATGGTTTAATAATTAGAAGTATATATTTTTGCATTTTCCATTTTCATTTATTTTTAAGTATGATGAAAGCATAATGACACATGAGACCATCTGCAATAAATGTCTATGTTTTTATAATATGCCTCCACTCTTAGTTTTTACCACTTTATGATTTGGCAGCTTTTTTAAAGGCAATTCTCCTTAATTAAGCCTCACCAACATATTCAATTTAGTTTACAAATATACAAAATCACATTTGTATTTTTCATTCCTAGTTTACTGCTTTGTGTGACATTTAATTAAATTATATAACAAAAAGTTACATAACAAAAACAACTGGTATAAACATATTTGGGAACAAATAAAACTGACCTTTTTTGGGAGAGAGAGAGAGAGATAGCAAGAGAGCAAGTGTCTGAGCAGGGAAGGAGCAGATGAAGTTGGAGAGGAAATCTTAAGCAGGTTCCATACTGAGTGTGGAGCCTGAGGTGAGGCTCAATCTCACAACTGTGGGGTCATGAACTGAGCAGAAATCAAGAGTTAAATGCTCAACCAACTGAGCCACCCAGGTGCCCGACAACTGACCTTTGAATAAGGTTTCTACTCAACTAGAGAAAGCAGAAATAGACAGACCTTCTAGTATTGTTACATAGTGATTAAGGCCATGGGCCCTGCAGCTAGACTACCTAGGTGTGAATTCAGATCTACCACCTACTCGTTGTGTTAAACATGGACAAGTCACTTAATTTCATTATGCCTCAGTTTCCTCATCTGCAAAATGGGAATGATAACAGTATCTATATTGAGATCCCTTGTTGTAAGGATTAAAGAAATTAATTTGTGCAAAGCACTTAGAACAAATATATCCTGGCAAATATTAAGTGCTATTGTATTCAGTGTAAAATGGATGTTAGTCAATGCATTTTGTGGAGAGAACGTAAAATGCTAGCTAACATGGCAAGTGGATAAAGTGGAGGCTAAGAAGCACTCTTATTTTTAGTATTTGTTTGTCAACTCATAGTGACCCTTACTAGATAGTAAGTACCCTTAGAGCAGGAATTAGATCTGTTTGATTCACTATAACATACCTAATAAATATGGTACTTGAACTTGCTGAATATTTTCTGAGTGAGTAAATCAAGTTCAAATATAGTAGGATGTTTCTACATCATGATAAAGTTTCTACAGCATGATATCTATACTACCTGACAAATATGAGTTAGTTTACATTTAAAAATATCCATGTCTCTTTTCTAATTTGACTCCCACAACAACTTTATTACATGATGCAATTATCTCCATTTTATAAATAAGAAACCTAGAACTAGAGAGGTTAGCTAATTTGTTCCAGGTCACACAATGTGTCATTGATGGAGCTGGGGCTCAAAGTCGGGACTCTATTCTCTAGACTTCACCCATGTAATGTTATTCTCTCAGTTCAAATAGTTCGATAATAATCTCAGCTAATCTTTTGTTATCTCCATGAATGTCACCTCCTGTTTGTCCCATTTGACTTTTGGTTGTTCCTTAGTCACTTTAAGTTCAAATTCTAAGCATCTGTTTATGAAGGTATCAGTTACTCTTCCATTCATGCCTGATTTTCTCTATTGCTGTAACTCTATCATAAAAACAGCCAAGCATGAGATTAGATGTGGTTTATGAAATAAGAATGTCACTTGTTTAATTTGCTTTAAATACCTCACCTTTGATGCATTTAATAACATAATTATGTTAATACCAATAATACTGCTTTACCTCACTGTGTCAAGAAATACAGTACTTTGGACTCTATCAAGGTCACTTTCTTTTGCAGATTAATCCTAAATCACCTGATGATAAAAAACATCAAAAGAATAAATAGATACATAATATCTTATATATTAGTAGTTTAACAAAATTAAATGTCTGGACTACCTTATTACCTCAATCTTAGCCAATCTTTAAAATATTACCCTGACAAGTAAAGTGAGTAATTGAAAAGGTGGTGTGTGTGTGTGTGTGTGTGTGTGTGTGTGTATTTGAAGGTTTTGGACAGAAGAAAAAAGCTCAAGTATACAGCCATTTGGTTAAATGTGTATTAAGAAGACAAGGGCTTCCTTATATGTGTAACTATTTCAATAATGTGTCCCTTTTATGCTCTTATTATCTTAAAGGGTTCTCTCCTGCATTAATAAGAACAAGGATATTATATGTTTTCCCTACTCTAAGGTTATGCAGGGTTCACCTCTATTCATTTACAGGGCCCAATATTTTTACCCCTTAAGTTTCAAAACAACCCTAATTAACTGAATTCAAACAATTCAACAAATATTTAAATTTTGCTGTTTTACCCACTGGTGCACTATGAAAAACCAAAGATTACTTAAAGACAGCCTTTTACTCAATGAAATTAAAATGAAATAGAAACTTCATTTTTAAAAAAATATTTTGAAAATGTTTTTAATGTTTATATATTTTTGAGAGAGACAGAGACAGAGTGAGAGTGGGGGAAGGGCAGAGAGAGAGGGAGACACAGAATCCGAAGCAGGCTCCAAGCTCTGAACTGTCAGCACAGAGCCTGACACAGGGCTTGAACTCTGAGCCAAAGTCAGACACTTAACCAACTTAGCCACTCAGGCTCCCTGAAATTTCATTTCTTAAAATAAGCTCTACACCTAATGTGGGGCTTGAACTCACAGTCCTGAGATCCAGAGTGAGTCGTATGTATGCTCTACTGACCAAGCCAACCAAGTGCTCCAAAATAAAAAATTCAGATTTGGACACTAAAAATTGCATTATGAGAAGAATGAAATAAGTACCAGAACTGGCATTTAAATAAAGCATAATAGGAACACAGACAAAAGAGATTAATTCTAATGTAAATGATCATGTAACTTTCAGAGAAGAGATAGTATTTAATGTTTTCTTGGTTAATAACTATTGAATAGAGGGACTTCAGGTGAAGAGAAGAGAGTAGTGATATGGAAGAGGGAAACGAAGGGCCTAAGCAATAAGAGTGCCAGCATGTCAGACACTCAGAACACCTTGAGGAAAATGTCACAGAAGGTGAGAAGGCTGGTTAAGCCTTGAATATGGAAAGTCTGGAATATCAGCTGAAGGAGTTCAACCTTTTTTGATAGCTGTCAGATATTAAAATTCTTCCTTCCTTTTGTATTGATATGATTTCCCAAGTTTTATGACTGTTACTCTGGTAGCAGGAGGAAAAATGTGATGGAAAGAAAGGCCGGTTAGGTTGTTATAATAACCTAGGCAAAAATTATAAGATCACAAAAGGAAGTTCCAGTATCTAATACACATGGGGGAAAAAATGTTCAATTTTCCAATGTTATTAGTTAATTAAACAGATACATATTCAGAACATAGTACCATTCTACCCCTTTTAATAAGCTAAAATTTTAAACAATTATTGTGAAGTTAAAATATAGAGAGAGCACTTGCAGATACTCAGTAAATAAATTAGTAAAAAGCATTTTTAGATTTAATATTTTTAAAGTTACATGAAACTTTTCATATATTCTTACTCATTAAGAAAAATACACATTTTAAAGATCATTTATACAAATAGATTCACCAAGGAACTATACGTGATATAAAAGATATTAAAAACAGGGGTGCCTGGGTGGTTCAGTCGGTTAAGCATCTGACTTCGGCTCAGGTCATGATTTCATGGTTTGTGGGTTCAAGCCCTGCATCGGGCTCTGTGCTGACAGCTCAGAGCCTGGAGCCTGTTTCAGATTCTGTGTCTTCCTCTCCCTCTGACCCTCCCCTGCTCATGCTTTCTCTCTCTCTCAGAAATAAATAAAACATTAAAAAATTTAGAAAAAGTTATTAAAAGCATCCTAGATGTCTAACAAAAATGATAACCTAACAAAAAATACAAGTGTGATGAGCTCTTATATAGTTATTAAAATTATATTCATGAAAGCTATGTAGTGATATGGAAAATGTATAAAATCGAATAAAGTTCTATCTTTAATATTATGACAGTTAAAAATATAAATACATATCCTGAAATAAATAAAAAGAATGCATACAAAATGAAAGCAATTAAAATCTTACTATTTCTGGGTTGGTTAAAATGTGTGTGATAAATAAATAAAGAAAGTACTAATGAATTGCTGAACTGGGACAATCACAGTCCAAATGAAAGGAAGAATCATAAAGAGAAACATGGTAGGAGTACAGTACTGGAAGTTGGAAGAGATGAACGAAAGGAAGGAGAAGACCTGGAGACTGAAAGTCTGGTATAATGCTTGGAGAATTTAAGTAAACTAAGAAATTTTATTCATGTCAATTAAAGCTGGTTCATTGTGAGTGTTAACTCAAGGTGTCGATAGATCTTTCCCAGGCATTTGGAAATGTGATGTGTATTTCTGAAGAAATAGCAGTGCTAAGATAGGAATCTTGGACTTTCCCTAGAGTAACTTGTATTTGAAGCCAAATGAGGGGGAAAAATCAAATTTCAGAGTTTAGGACAAAAGAAGACAATTTTGAAAAAAACATGAGAACAACATTTCCATATAGAAGATGAGAAATTTAAAAGCACCACAGCAACATGCTGGAAATGAACAGTCACGATTAAGAGATCCAGGTTAGTACATTGTCATGGCAACTGAGAGAAGGCTTTCTCCGTGTGTGTGTTTGTGTGTGTGTGTGTGTGTGTGTGTGTGTTTCTATGAAGGAAAGATTGTATCCACATATAGAAAAGCGGAAGGAGAGAATTTTTAAAAAATACCATGGATGCTGGCTAATAGGTCACTTCAAAGAAGTAATTTCCATCAACGGGTAAAAGTAAGAGGCAGATGACAAAGGAAATAGTAGGGTGGTAGTAAAGGAAAACTATGCCTTCCAAAAGTGAATTTAGCAAGGTTGCAAGATACAAAGTCAACATTACAAAAATACACTATTATATATGAACCATAAATAATTGGAAAATTGAAAATAAAATTTACCAAGTGAAGTTAAAGATGACTGAAATGGGTGGAGAGATATACTATTTTTAAGAATAAGAATACTCAATATTTTTAGAATGTCAATTCTCTCTAGTTGAGCTATATATCCAGCTTAATTCCAATCAAAATCTTAGTAGACTTTTTATGGAAATTAACAAGTGGACTCTAATATTTTTGTGGAAGTGAAAAGGACTTAGAATAGCCAAGTAAAGAAAAAGATGGTATGGTATATGAGATGGTACCAAGATCAAGAATCTAAGTAATCTGTAATGAATAGGGTACAGAAGAAAAAGAAAGAATTAGGAAATGTGTAGCTGCTGATAGGGTTCTGTGGAGAGTAGAATAAGACTGTCCTTCATGAGCCACCTGGATGCCTCAGTCAGTTAAGCATCCAGCTCTTGGTTTCAGCTCAGGTCATGATCTCACAGTTTGTGAGTTTGAGCCTCACATCAGGCAGTGCAGAGCCTGCTTGCGATTCCCTGTCTCGCTTTCTCTCTACCCCTCCCCCACTTGTTCTGTCTCTCTCAAAATAAAGTTAAAAAAAAATTGTTAAAGATTGTCTTCCATGAAAATTTTTCTTCATTTTTCTTCATGCTTCCTGAAATCAAAACTTCAGGAAAGAGCAGTGTCAGACTTAAAAATAAATTGCAACCCTGGCAACCAGTCTTACCTATGGACCTTCAACATATAAAGATCACTAGAATCCACCCCCAGATTGTTATTACATACTATAATCTCTTCTAATTTAAAGGGTTCTGTGATATTACATGATTTGCATAACTGGGAGAAGGCCTAATGCTATCAGACAAGCTGATGACCCTAACCTCAGAGAGACTTGAGGTAGAAATCAGTAAGAATACTAAGTGCTATCTCTACACTGTCAGCAGAATCTATAAAGAAAATCAAAGTCGGGATGCCTGGGTGACTCATCTGACTTCAGCCCAGGTCATGATATCATGGTGCATGAGTTTGAGCCTCCCCACTGGGCTTTGTGCTGACAGCTCAGAGCAGGAGGCTGCTTCGTATTCTGTGTCTCCCTCTCTCTCTGCCCCTCACCCACTCATGCTCTGTCTCTCTCACTCAAAAATAAAATAAAACATAAAAAATTGTTTTTAAAAAATCAAAGTCAATGTGTATTGATTTCATATTTACTGATCTTATTAGAAGGATACCAACAAAAATTATGCCATATGAGTTACTAAAATATGTTTGGGATTTTACATAATTTGATACAAGAAAACATCTTAGACTACAAGATGAGTATATCTAGGTTTTATAATTCTGCTACAGATTGTATAACTTTAGGCAAAATGATACTCAACACTGTGTTACTTATGTAATTCATGTAGAAGGAGAAGTTGGACTAAATAATGTGTTAGATTACTTTGAGCTATATTTCATTTCTAAACCTCAAGGTCTAAATTAGTTTATTATTGCTGCTGTAACAAATTACCACAAATATAGTGGCTTAAAATAACACAAATTTATTGTCTTGCAATTCTGGAGGTCAGAAGTCCAAAATCAGCCTCATTGAGCTAAGCCAAGATGTTAGCCGAGCTGGTCTCCCTCCAGAGGCTCTAAGAGAGATTCTATTTGCTTGCCTTCCCCATCTTTTAGAGGCTGCCTACATTGCTTGGCCCATGGCACCTTCCTCCTTCTTCAGAGTCCTCATCTTCAAACCTTTCTCTTTCTTTTTCGCTGATTCAGTCATCAAATTGTGTCCTCTGAGTGTTTGACTTTACTGCTTCTATCCTGCTTCTCTCTCTTGTAAGGATCTTTCAATTATGTCTTTAAGCCCACTTGGATAATCTAGTATAATCTCTCCATCTCAAGATCCTTAATCACATCTGCAAAGTCTCTTTTGCCATATAAGGTAATACAGTCGGGTTACCTTATATGGCAAATGCAGGAACTGGTGATTAGGATATGAATATCTTTTTTGATGGACATTATTCTGCCTACACAGGATCACATTAACATATCCTTCAAAGTAGTTGTGTGTCTGAGTTATTGCTATAAAATAAAATTTTCTAATTTTGAAAAAAAAGTATAATTAAACCAACCACATATCCAAGTAGATTTTAACCAGCAAAAAGTCCCCTTGGAAATTAAAAATTGGTTAGTTGATCTTGCCATTATTCAGGTTTAGGTAAATTATGTATTTGGAAGGGTTTTCAACACCTATTCCACATTTTTTGAATGTCATCAATGTTTCTTTCTAATATTTATATTTACCTAAAAGTAATTCAGAACCAAGATTAATGAATAAAATATGAGGTGTTTCATACTTTTAAAACACAAAGTATAAAATTACAAGAAATGTTTTTCAGTATCACTCATCAATGGCACTAAAAATATTTACCAAAAAGCAGTTTTAATAATGTTCTGAGTGATAGTGGCATCACAGAAATAAATGTATAAAAGTTTATCATGGTAAGTTTTAGAGAACAAGATTCATTCTGTTAATTAAATCCTACTATATTTGTGTTGTAAAGAGTTGTTTGGTTAGTTTATAAGCACATTTTGTAAGCACAAAAAAATCTCCCCCCAAACTAAAAATTTTTTATAAAAGCCATATATAAAAACGTTTTACTCTTCATATCTATTTTTTTAGTATTTTATTTTCTTTCACAAGTGGAATGCTCAGGAAAATAATGTCATAGAGTATTAATTAACTGTGCCAAAACTTCAGACTTCCTATAATAATATAAGCAAGTTTTATTAGAAGGGTGAGAATGCATTTTGCATCTTATTTGTAATGTTAAGGGGAAAAGTTGTTTTCATTCTTTTTGTATCCCTGTAGGAAGGATACATTTTGAATCTATCTTGCAAAGTGAAATACCCTCTAAAGTACTATATCATATACAACAACAATGAAAAGTATTATTCACAGTTGCACTTTGAAAACCCAGACACGTTATAATACCTATTAAAAGATGTTCTTAATCTTCCTTTAAATACTAGTGACCATTTGGAAATCCAAATTCAAGAAGAGTTTTATGAGGATAAATAAGTTAATAATTTTTGGAGTATTTCATAAGTATACCTTGCTATCAATAGTTAATGAATTTTATGAAATGCTATTTACAATAAAACACAAAATCATATTTACCACAAAGCAAAAAAAATGATAAATGCATAGAATGAAAAACAAATAAACCATCCTAAAGCCAACTAATAGGGAAGACATTCAAAAAGATGTTGCCATCACATAGCTTCTTAAATATCTGTCAAAATTTCCTCCCAAGAAAGAGCAATCTTCTGAATATTCATGTTCAAGGGAAAAGAACTTAGAACTTTGAGTAACTGGTGAAGAATTGTTATATTAATGCCCATAATTAATTTTCATTTTAAAACCTCAACTGTCAAGTCCTTAGCTCTTCATAACATTGATTGACACACAGACAGATCTATGTAAAATGAAATTTTTATCATGTTTTGACTAAAAAAATTCAGAAACCTAAAATCTAAAGAGCTTACTTTTCTCACATATTACCTTAGCTCTAAGAGGTTGTAATTTAAGATATGTTAAATAGTAATACGTAGATCAGGATTCATAACTTTTTTTAATATAGCTTATTTTCAAATTAGCTCACATACAACACCCAGTGCTCATTGAGGTGCCCTTCTCAATGCCCATCACCCATTTCCCCTCATCCCCCACTTGCCACTCCTCCCCCACCCACCCTCAGTTTGTTCTCTGTATTTAAGAGTCTCTTGTGGTTTGCCTCCCTCCCTCTCCGCTTGTATCTATTTTCCCCCTTCCTTCCCCCCATGGTCTTCTGTTAAGTTTCTCAAGATCTACATAGGAGTGAAAACATATCACACTTTCATACCTTTTTTAAAAATTGTTCTATACAAGACAGAGTTGATTCTGATGATAAAACAGGTCCTCTTACCTAAATCACAAATAATTTCAATACTCAGCCAAATTGAAAACTCCCTAAGAGTAGAGATTTTTGCTTTCTATTTCTTTTATATTCCTTAGAGAACCTCCAAATTTTGCTGATAAAGCAAGCCCTTAATAAAATAAGAAGAAAGAAAACAGAATAGGGATAAAGAAGGGAAAGGAAGACAATGATACAGGGGAGGAGGAAAAGGAGAAGAGATCTGAATGAGTCAACTATATCTTTTTTATTCCCCATGTGGAAGTTACCGAAAGTTTTACATGTGACATTCAACTGACATTCGTCAGAAATTGGTATTCTTGGATTATTTTAATGACTCACTTAGAAAATATCAAATACAGATATTTCTGTCAATGATAGTGACTTGTCTTTTTATTTCTTCTCTTAGGACATTTTCATATAATTGTTCATAGGTACTTGTCTCTGAATTTGTCTAGAAAATATACCAAGTCCATTAGAGCATGCAGAAAGAAGACATTTTCTTTTCCTTTCAAAAACTTTAAAATTTACAATAATAGATATTTGCTTTTGTTTCTGCATGAATAAGCTCTTTAAAGAATGCCATAATGATGATGATAAAGATGACTGTGTCACTGTATTTATATAGTACTTTGTGATTTATAAAATCTCCACTTACGTTTTCTTCTTTGACCCTCATAACAATCTTACAAGGCAAAGAAAGTAGTTGGTATTAACTATATTTCAAAGATGAAAAGATGACTTGAAGTTAAGACTGTGGCATATCCAAGATTCTTTCTCTTCTGATCCTGAGAAACATTACCTTCCTCTAATGATGCTCTTCATTGGGTAACTTACATGGAACACAGTCTTTTTACTGAACTTTCCTGTCCACTCTTTTTTTCTTTAACTTAAATATGATACAGGCAGAGAAACTGAATTTGGTCTTCACAGCATAATGTTATTTAATTGACTTGAAAGCTAGAAAACAGGGATAGAGGCCAGGTATTGCCCACAGCTTGCATGACTTCCTGTATTTAATGTTTCTATACTGCCTAAAATTTAGGATTTGCTCAATCAGTCTTTATTTAAAAAAAAATCTAGGAAGTAACAGTGGGAGTGGACAGCATTTGGGAAATGTAGAAGAAAAGACTACAGGCAAAACATCTGTGAAATCTTATAGAGCCTTTGAGAATAAGATGCAGTTATTTCAAAGAGCATGTACAATGGGACAGAATCTGCCAGCCCCAAAGGCAAATCAGAGACAACTTTTATAACAAGCTCATTTTCTTTTTAAAAAATATTCTATAAGGATAATTTTCCTTAATATTTCTTTAAGATATTAGAATATTTTTAAAAATATTATATAAGGATCATTTTCCTTAATATTTCCTTAATATTTAAGATATTCCTTAATATTTTAAGATATTCAGAATCTAAACAAGTCAGATCTTCTAAGAAAAAACTGAAGCAAGCTAGTAATTTTAATACTTTTTAGGACTTCTTCCCAAGCACTCTACTGCAAGAAATTACATTAGGAAGAAGGGAAATCCCTGGATAGACTGTTAGAAGTTAAGTACAAAAATATCAATACTAATGAGTCATGTTAACATTTGGGAGCAAGCATAAGACAAAATTCAACTTTCCATGATACCACACACTTAGAAATTAGAGTACTTCGAAAATCATGGCAATCATATTACAACTTAGAGTTACCTAGAACTTGAAATCTTCTTGCTGTGCAGTCCATTGATAAGATCAGATTAGTTCAGGAGTATGTGTGGATATAGGAGTACTAATTATGGTGAGTTCAAAAGGTGTACTTTGCCTATCACTGATCTTTCCTCACATTTCTCTACTGTTATCTTCATCACATTTTTTATTAGCTGATGACTTCTGTCCAGGCCATTACTCCTTTAACTAAATATTAATAGCTATTTGAAAGGTTTACTTATGCCCTAAACTATTCTTAAATAAAATGTAAATTTTTAGTTGAAGTAGGAGGTTTCAACTAAGCAACCAAAGCAAATCCATTTGGAGGTGGTTACGTTTACAAGCAAATAGGGTCACAGATATTTTGAAACTGGTTTAGAGCAGGCTGACTCAAGATGGAAAGACCTATAAAGAGAGGTTAAAGAGGTTAGCATTTCATCCTCGTTAAGGAATGGTTTGATGACTGTGCTAGGGAAAGACTGGTAGTCAGAAGGTCTCCATCTATTCTGAGTAAGACATGCACATACACAAACCTGATTTAAACTATAGCACTAAAGAATGAATGAGTTTTGACATCAGGTTATTTAACATTGTATAGGTTACTGTAACAAAGTTTATGTTTTTTTCTGGTTGCTATTAAAAGTAAATTTTCATTTTTATTAATTAAAAAAACTTTTTAGGTAGAAAGAGCACATGAGCAGAGGAGAGGGGCAGAGAGGGAGAGAGAAATATTGAGCAGCCTCCACACTCAGCACAGAGCCCAATGAGGGGCTTGATCCTACCATGCTGGGGTCATGACCTGAGCTCAAATCAAGAGTTAGATGCTCAACTGACTGAGCCCCAAATTTCATTACGACAGACTAACTTAAGTGTGGCTCCACTTAAGTATGGATAAAAGGGCTAGATATTCTTACAAATTTATTTTAAAACCTCTGATTCTATATCAAAAAACAATCTATTCCCAAGTATCCAATAGGGTAGCAATGAACCCTATGTGGCTATTTTAGCATTAAGTTAAAATGAACAATTTAATTCCTCAGTTGCACTAGAAACAATGTTTAATAGCCTCATATGGCTAGTGGGTACTATACTGGACAACACAGATGTAAAACATCCCCTTATTATTGCTGAAAGTTCTACTGGATAACTATACATGCATATTCCAAATGTTTCAAAAGTGCTTGGTTAAGATATTTATGCCCTCTATTTCAAATTTCTGATGGAAGAGCTATTTTTAAAACTAAAAATAATATTACACTAGCCATATAGAAAGTATATTTTAATCATCAAAAGAAACTACCTTTAATGTTTAGTTAAATTAGTAACAACAAATAATCTTGTCCTGAAACACCAGTTGGATGATTTGAAAGGGAAATTAGACCTTCATGTACTGCATTTTTATACTTGGCAGCTTTACTTAAGCTTGAAAGCATTCTGCTATACAGGATGGTGCTCTGTAAGACAATGTTTAAGGTTAAAAAGCATCTGAGGTAGAGTTTTAAAGTAATCATACATATGTTATCATTTACCTTATAAACTTTTGAAGTACTCTTAAAATGCCTCTCAACTGTAAAATGTATGTAATATTTAAAAGCTCATTTAGGCTCATTTGTGAATTAGAGAATTAGTCTTGAATTATTTATATGTTTGTGTGTGTGTGTGTGTGAATGTACATATATAAATTAATACTGAAGTGCCAAGAACAAAATAAATCACTGAATAGTTTTACATATATTTGAAAAGAAATAGAATAAATAAATCTGTATTTTTAACTCCATTATTATTCTTCATAAACACAGTGAAGCCTAAGGCAAAAAGGGAGCTAATTTAATCTAGAATATTACAAAAGTAAGTGATTTCGCTGTGTCACACATGGCCTCTGAACACACATCTTACACCAATTCACTCAGCTTCTTTTTATCTTTAGAGAGTTTGCACTAGATGACTTCTCAAATGACTTTTAGTTATGAAGTCCTATTATTTCAGGAACAAATAAAACTCTACAACTGTGCAAATTGGTATCTATCAACTTATAACTTGTCTAAGTCCTTTCCCAGCAAAATAGTTCAACACTCAAGTTAGTCAGAATTCCCTATAGATTTAAAAGTTTTTAATAGCAGAGAAGGGAAAGCAAAAAGTCAGGTAGTTTACAAAAGATGATAGAAAAAAATCAGTATCAGATCTAAGAATATAATTCTTCATCCTCATTTCTGGGCACATTATCCCTTTCTAGTGTACATTATGCTTATCATAAATATGTTGAATTAACTTCAAAACCTAGGCTCTCTTTAAAGATTTTCAAGCAAACATCATGTCACTGATAATAAGGAAACACTGCTATATAAAGTCCCTAAAACACTGCCAGGAACTACTTAGGACCTTTTAGAGGATACAATGTAAAAGTATTTTTAGAGAAGTAATTGAAACTTAAGTATTAGAGGTTTGGAATACACCGTTCGACTTGGTAATAACTAAACAGTCAAAGACAGCAAATTGAAATACACACTTTGAGCAGGCAAAGACCTTAGTTCCTACATGAAGCTAATGTAATTCTTGTGTTAAATATCCAAGACATCAGTGTAAATCACTTTGTTCTGAGCATCCTACTACACTGTCACAAGATCATAAAAGCAAGAAGCAGGATGGGTGGATCAGAGGTTAATCTGAGCAGTCCTCTTCTACCTGGCAGCAAAACATACCAAATTACTTTTTATATTTATCCCCATGTAATAATGGCATTTAAATTCCAATCTTTATTAATAATAATAATTACTTGAGCAATAACTTTTTAATCATAAGATTCTATGATTCTACATAGTAATAAAAAGCCTATGGTTTATATAAAATGGTTCATAGCAGTACATAATTTGTCTAAGTTCTTTTTTTTCCTAGTAAGATGAGGTAGGTCACGTACTGTCCAAATATTAGCTCATAAAATCCTCATTATTTCCCTATGAGGTTTGTCTCTATTTTACATATGAGGAAACTGAAGCCTGGAGAAAATACATGAGTTGCCACTGAACAAGGAGCTAGCAAATACTTTCAGCCAAGACTTAACTCCTCTTATTGTAACTCCCTGGGTGACTCAATCTGTTGGGCGTCCAACTTCGGCTCAGGTCATGATCTCACAGTTTGTGGGTTTGAGTTCCCCGTCGGACTCTGTGCTGACAGCTCAGAGCCTAGGACCTGCTTCAGATTCTGTGTCTTCCTCTCTCTCTGACCCTCCCCGGCCAATGCTGTCTCTCTCTCTCTCTCAGAAATAAAAAAAAATTAAAAAAAAAACAAAAACAGAACTAACATTGTTACACACTGTGCTACATTGCTTTTCTTTTGTTTCATGAACAGTGAGGAGACCTATGCAGAGGCAGCTGCTGACATACAGAAACTATTCTTAAAAATCAAGTATAGAAGGGGGCACCTGCGTGGCTCATTTGAGAGTCATTTGAGAGTCTGACTTTGGCTCAGGTCATGATCTCACAGCTCATGAGTTCAAGCCCCACAGTGGGCTCTGTGCTAACAGTGCAGACCCTGCTCTTTCCCCTCTCTTTCACTCCCCTCCCCTGCTTGTGCTCTCTGTCTCTCTGTTTCTCTTTCAAAAATAAATAAACATTTAAAACGAATTATAGAAAATCACTTTACTTGAAAGCTCTAACAAATCACATCTGATGGACTGATTTCTGAAATATTAATTCAATGTACAAAATTTAAGAGAAGGAAAAAAGAATGCAGCTGTGATGTGTGGAGGCTCTGCTGTAAGTTAAGGGGAATGTGTCATGATAGATGCAAAAAAGTATCTACAGATATCTCTTTTTATGTATGACTAGCATATTGCCAAGTGTTATTAATCAAATAGATGCTATTGATGACTTATCTATAATCATAATTTTTATCTTAATTTTTACCTGGATTATTTTCTAGTACTTCAAAAAGCAACAGAGAAACTGGCTGTTTTTTCCATAAGGTTTTTGGAAGCCCACAGTTTTTAAAAGAAATGGTTTAGCCAAAATAAATGGAAATAAACTTAGACTGATTTTAATTTTTTAGATCATTTCTTTCTTCTTATAATTTTCTTTAAAATTTTTTTAAAAGTTTATTTATTTTTGAGAAAAGGGGAGGGGGCAAAGAGAGTGGGAGAGAGAGAATCTGAAGCAGGCTCCGTGCAGCCAGCATAGAGCTTGATGTAAGGCTAGAACTCATGAACCATGAGATTATGACCTGAGCCAAAATCAAGAAATGGATGCTTAAACAATTGAGACCCCCAGGCACTCCTAGAGGTCATTTCTTCAATGATATACTTTTCAAGTCTGCTCAACTTTTGAGCTGTTTTTGATATCATGTTCTACTTATACAGGACTTCCCTTCTGAGAAGTGTAAAGCATTTTATCAATTTCATCTTTTATCAAATTTCATTAATACAGATTTGGAGGTGGGGTCTCAAATCAGATTAGTATCTGTTCTTCAATCGTTGGTAAGAAAAAATGTGCCAAACAACTAAAACTGTACATTGTACCAATAAAAAAAAGTAAATAAAGCTTCAGTGTTAATAGTTCGCTTCTGCTACTTGTAACACAGATAGTGCCTAATAGGTGCCAGGAGTTGTTCTAACTGTACATGATAATTCATTTAAACCTCACAACGATTCCATGAGGTACGTACGATAGTAATCCCATCTTAAAGACAGAAAACTGAAGCACATAAAGATTAAATGACTTGCCCAAGATCCTAAGTAGCCCAGAGTCTAGACAAGTAACTTTTACTTTATAGTGCTTCTTAGAAGAAATAAGCAGACATGCTGTTAGATCTAAAGCCACACCAATGTTTTTAATGCCAATGGATATATATCCTTTAGCAGTAAAATTAACTCCAGGGTAACCAAAATCACTTTCTTTACCTACACTGAAGTTTATTCTGTGCAATCATTAGCCAGTCAATCACTTATTCGTTCACTTAAACAAGCATAAATCCTGTGCCTTTTGTGTGCCTCACACTCTCCTAAATGATGGGGTTACAACAGCCAATAAAAGATAAACCTAAGCTAATCTGAAGGGTTGACTATGTCTTCCAGGCCTTCCATGTCAGTGGAAGATCTAATGTATCTTCTAGTATCCTATGTCTATACCCTTTAGTGTCCCATGCTCTCACTTACTGGTCCCTCAATATTCAAATCTCTTTCTCTCCACTAATATGTTTAGATTATCCTTTTAATTCCTCTGAAATCATCATCCAAACACAGGTGTTTACCAATAGTCCACAATCATCCTGTTGCAGTCGTCATGTGTTTTTTTCTCTCTACAGTCAATCTTTCTCTAAAGCATCTACTAACACCATCATCTCCATACCCAGATACAGAAACTGACTCTAGTGACTGTATAATAAGATTTAAATTTCAGGCTCAGTTGGTAAAGCATCTCACTCTTGGTTTTAGTTCAGGTCATGATCTCATGTTTCATGGGATGAAGCCCCACTTTGGGCTCTCTGTTGACAGCATGGAGCTGCTTGAGACTCTCTCTCTCTCCGTCCCTCCCCCTACTTGCTCATGCTGTCAAAATAAATAAACAGTAAAATATAATTTTAAACATGCTGTCCTAAAAAATGTTTAAATTTCCACATACACTATTAACACAGTTTACAATCTAATCCCCGATCTACCAGTCTTGCCTCCTACCATTTGCTTTATCTACATTCCAGTCTAATAAAGCAGGTGTATTTGCAGTTACCTGTTCAGTACTTGACAATGTTGACATGTCTCTTGGCAATGCCATTTTTCTTGGCATTCTCACTGCCTGAAATATCTCTACTCATGTCTGCACTAAGAAATCCTGGAAGGTCCAATTCAGATGTGACCTATTTTATGAATCTCTCATTGAGCCCACCAGTGAGAAGTGTTCTCTCTATAATCTGAATACTCATAAGTCCTTGTGCCCATCACCTGATGCTCACATGTATTGAGTTATCTGTGCATGTTTCCTCTTTACACTGTCATATTGCTAAGAGCAGGGAGCAATTTCCTCAGCCATATGTATATAGATGTGTATAGCATAGTGCTCTTCAGGTAAACTAAGTGTCTGTTAAATATTGCCTGAATAATTTACACTCTGACTTAAAAAAAATTTCAGGCCATGAATCTAGATTTGTCAAAAGCATAGATGTGACATTATCATATTTTCTGTTGTAAAAATATCATGTGGAGAATGGTTTAAGGAAGCAAACTAAAGCTAAGGAATTTGGAATGATTTTATATTCACATGTTTCTTTTGAAGGTTCTTACTGCCATTGTAAATGTTAGTACCTTTTCAAAAAAAGTATTTTTTAATTTGACAGAGTTCAAGGAGAAAGTAAAGAATAGGGTGAAACTTCACTTGTTTCTAGTGTGAATCAGTAACCCCACCTGGGAGTACTTTTTGACATGCAATGCCTAAATTCCNGAAGCCTAAGCGATATGCTATCAATTCACCTCTCTCAGTACTCAAAATCAATCTTTCAATCAAATTAAGCTACAGACTTGAGACACATCAGCTGAGAACATCACAGAAATGCTTTCATTGTATTGAGCTTTAATGTTATTCTTTTAACTTTTATCAAAGTTTGCCTTAAAAAATCCATAGCTGAAACAGCATCTGCATTTTACAAAGAAACTGCTCATTAAATATTCTATAATTCTTATTTAAATCAACATTAGAATATTCTTTAATAACTCTGCTCTCCTTTCTGAAAACTAGAACTAGGTTCTCTTTCTTTTGTTTTCTTGACTAAAATAAATCCCAAAGAAATTTTGATATAGAATTAGAGCAATGTTGTTATAGTTATGTTACTGTGTTTGGTTCCTCCTTCTTTTTACCTAATTTCTATTTTAATTAATCTCATTAGACATATTCTTTACTATAAATTACTTCAAATCATTTTTGGGTCTTATTTTTAAAAGCATGTTATCTAAGAATAAGTACAGAGGATTTACTCATTTATTTATTCATTTGACAAGTATTTATTATCTGTTTAGATTCTGGGTATAAAACAGTGAGCACTAACAGACATAAGCCTCTACCATCATAATGCTCATGATTCTACCTGCGGGACACGGATACTAAATAGATTAAAAGCAAAATATATAGAATGTTTGGTGGAAATTTGTGTTAGAGATAACAATAATAAAGCAGAAAGGAAGAAGAGAAAGGCTGCAATTTTGAATAGGAGATGATATTTGGTTAAAGATCAAAAGAGAGTGACCCACACAGCTATGTGAGAAGTTTCTTTCCTCCGTGAATCAAGTTCTCAAGTCCAAAAGCCTCAAGGACTTGGATGTTCAAGGGTCAGAAAGAGACCAGGTGGCTGGCATGGAGTAAGGGAGGAAGAGAGACAGTCAATCGGGTGAGGGATGTGGAGACTATTACCTGGACTTTGGATTTGATTCACTAAACAAATTAAGAAAGATGGTTACTTATGTCAATTGATAGTAAATGGTGATTTTTAAATGATGCTTATTTGGAAGTAATCTATCTGTCAATGCATATAACCAAATTTTGGTAATTTAAATACATGTGGTTGTCTAATTATATGGTATCCTTTTTCTTGAATAATTCATTTACTCAGTAAAACTTTATCAATCACCTACTATGTGCCAACAATGGTAACATAAAACAAAAATATATAGAAAAATTTTTTAAAAAAATAGTCCATAACCTCAAATAAATGTTGCTCAAGTTACAGAGATGAATAGTTATTTATTACTAAAATATCTCTTCTTAATCTTTTATGGAAAACACACCATATAAGATGTTTGGGAAGGGGTGGTAATTATATTTGTATGTCAGGTAGATCAATGTGGAGAAGACATTTGAATGAAACATGACTAGATATAGGGAGATGAATTACAAAGCTGTAAAAAATGAATAAACCCTGAACCAAAATACTAGCAGAGGGTGAGAAGCTAAGTAGAAAGTTACAGCTCATTTTTAGAACAGAAAATTGACAGGGCTTTATGACTAAATTGTTGTGGGTGGTATGAGGGGGGATGAATCAAGAATAACTCTCAGTTTTCTAACTTGAACAACTACATAGATGGTGGTTTCAGTTAGTGAGTTCAGCTTAGGACAACTTTGAGATAAATTGGTAAGTCATGATTAGCTGGTGTTTGATGCTATGGAAATAACTTAGTTAATCCAGAGAAAGTGCTTAATTAAAAGAAGGTCAAGGACAGAATCTCCGGGAATACCAACATTTAAATAGTAGACAGAGTTATAAAAGAGTTGTTCATAAAAGAGATTGAAATGAATAAACAGAGAAGGTTTTCATGAAAGGCGTAAGGGAAGAGAGGTTTTATATTTTGCCATATTGTAGCCTTTGTTGACCCACAGTGGCGAAGTCAGTATGATTATTCATCTAGCAATAATAGCAGTGTTTACATGAAGCATTTGAGACAAAGGGTGCCCAGTTATTCAATTTATAAAGATTATCAGATTTTAAAATAAAGAGTTCCTCCTGAATTTAAAATATATATATTTTATCATGGCTGTTGATTAACTATCCTAAAAACTACTCTTGAAATTAAAAAACATTGTAAAGCAATTTCTTTCAGTCCCTCAAATGTGCTTTTTAGTATTTTAGTTTACTAAAAACAAGTTACTACATATCAATTAACATGATTTCCTATAAAGAAGAGCAGATATGCTCAGGAATCAGAAAATCCCAGGCTCCTGTATGAGCTTTGAAAATCACAACCTATGAAAATGAGGTTAATATACATTTTGATATCATCAGGACTTAAATGAAGTATAACATTAATGGAAGTCCAATGTTTTAAAGAAATTACAAATCTGTGTAAAGAGTAAGTAGTATATTTGTCATATAAGGTCTTTCACCTAGGTATTTGTCAACCTAGAAGTGCTTACAAAATTTCCCTGTAATTTCCTAAAACAAGAAAACTTTGAAAGGGTTAACTGTCCAAAACCATTACCAGATCATTGGTAGACCAGGATTTCAATTGGAAGCATTTTTTAATTTTATCTCTTTATATTCTCTGAGAGTTAAAGTCTTTAAAGGTTAATGTACAATAATGAAAACCAATACATTTCTTTGTATGTATGCAGTGTTACAATAATACATATAAATGTAGTAAAAGAAGAACAAATTACCTATCAAAGTCTAGATAACATTTAACATGATGCTGAAATTGTTTTGTGAGAAGACTCACAAAAGATATTAATTTTTCAGATGTAATCAAAAATTAGAATCTAAAGTGTAGAAAATTCTTGATAGAAAAGATTTAAGAGGTTGCTGTATCAGCAGATAGTTCTCCTTTATTTATATAGCATTCTACCTGCCTTTTGCTCTACAATAACATATGAACAAATGCCTCACAGTGAGGTTATCATGAAACCATAAGCCACACTATTACCATACTTAACATCATAACCAAAATTACAACTTTGCAAATTGTAACTAGAGGAAAATTACAGGTTATTCCAAGTGTACCAGATGTAAAGAAGAGTGTAGCAGCTGTTAGCAATCCTAAATATTACACCTTATAAAATTATATTTTCAGTTAACATAAATGCTAGAACAAGTTATTCATTCTAAGAAGTTTTTCTGGAGATGAACGTTTCCCTTTGCATCAGGAAGAGCCTAGTATTGGGAAAACCTAGTCGTACAAGCGCATTTGAATGTTCTGGAACTACAGATGAAGTATATGGTGCCACTTAATTTAAAGATATAATAAGTAAATAATTATGCTTCCATTCAGCCATGATGCATATGGCTTATTAGAGACTTTTTGATACATAACATTTGTTGTGTTTAAAAATAATTGTTGGATATATATCTCAGCATCAAGAGAGAAATAATATCCAAAAGTCAGAAATGAAAAGTTATCAAGAACACAAGAAAAATACAAAATCATGCTAGGACACTGGTAGCCACGTAAACAGTTGGATAAGTCAGGCTGAAGAATCCATCCCTAAAATGCACCTGCAGATAGAGCTTAGTCTATTGCTTCAGAAATAATTTCTTTGTTTAAAAGATAGTTATTGATTGTTCTAATATACATTAATTTATCCAGAACCATTACAAATCTATCTGAATACCTATGACCTCAGTCTGAATATCTATGGCCTGGCCCACTTTAAGACAACCAACCCACCACACTATGATAAAACATACAAGCTGCCCAGTGGGCTGCCGGTGCCTCAAAGAAGTCATCCTATATTCCATATGCTGGTGAAACTGAAGGTTAGTGATACTCCATGGCCCTTCATCATTATTTTTAAGTAGTACTTCGTCATTATTTTTAAGTAGTATAATAAGTTCAGTAATGGCTCTAACAGTGTTTGTTATAACAACAGCATTATTCAGCCTAACTTTTTGTTTCAAAAGTGAATGTTAAGTGAAGGAAAGTAAGCTCTAGTGTTGCCCTTTAACGTTTTGTGGACATTGCCTCTCTCTGTGAACTTGGCATTTTCTTGGTCTATACCTGCTCTTAAAGATCCCAGATAAGATGCTTTAATGTTTCAAAGTTGTCAGGCATTTTCTCATAAATAAATAGCATGAAATTGTGTGATGTAACAAGTACACCATCATTAGTAACTGGGTAGAACTGTGTTGGTTTTCCAGCTGATATATGGGGCCACAGCACAAATGTCAAACATTTTGGATGCAAGGCATCCTACTTGCCATCACAAATTTGATTTGGGGTACCATGACAAGCCAGCATGCTGCTTCTTCCCTTCTCGTATTTAGTCTCTTTCACCCCCTCTTCCTCAGTTTTTATGGATTCTTCTGAAAAGATGAGATAGAATTTTTTCCTCGCTGGATTAAAAAAATGATTATGTCTATAACGTTAAACAATATACAATTGTGATATTATTAAGATGTTGATAATGGGGTGCCTGGGTGGCTCAGTCGGTTAGGCGTCTGACTTTGGCTGAGGTCATGATCTCACAGTTCGTGGGTTCGAGCCCCCCGTTGGACTCTGTGCTGACAGCCAGCTCAGAGCCTGGAGCCTGTTTCCAATTCTGTGTCTCCCTCTTTCTCTGACTATCCCCTGCTCATGCTGTCTCTCTTTCTCAGAAATAAATAAAACATTAAAAATTATAATAATAAATAAAAAAGATGTTGATACTGATGCAAATTCAGACTTCTGAGGCTTCTCAGTAAATGTACTAATAGAAAGTGTTAACCAGGGGCGCCTGGGTGGCTTAGTCGGTTAAGCGTCCGACTTTCGCTTAGGTCATGATCTCGCGGTTTGTGGGTTCAAGCCCCGCGTCGGGCTCTGTGCTGACTGCCAGCTCAGAGCCTGGAGCCTGTTTCAGTCTGTGACTCCCTCTCTCTCTGACCCTCCCCTGCTCACGCTGTCTCTCTCTCTCCTAG